>NW_004955425.1:18514892-18516538 GCF_000276665.1 Chinchilla lanigera | reverse complement strand
CTTTTTTGTTTGTGAATTTTCATATAATATTAATTTTATGTAGTTCACCTTCTTAAATCTACTTTGTCATACATTAAGTATCAACAGAGGATAGGTCTAGTAATATTTCCATTTCAAAAATAACTGCTTAATTTCTCAAGAGAAATGATTATTCAAACAGACAGACTAAGGTACTCAGCTCAAACTTTGGGACAGTTCTAAACCATCAAATGTTTATAAATTTCAGTGACATACAATATTACTCTAGTGACACTTACCATGAGTAGATTCTAATATTTTTCACTAATGTTCACCCCCTTACAGGAGCAGAGAACACACTGGGATATAACATTCTGATTTTTAGCATTCAGAGCTGAAGCCTCAACATTTATTTACATAATTAAGAGTAATATTTTAATTATTATTTAAAGGTGTACAAAGAATTAAAAGATAATAAGCATTGTCAATTATGCAACGTAATTCCAGGACAAATGAATATCACTAATAATGCTATAGTGTATTTCCTTATAATTATTTGTACACACATTGTTTGATTTGAGTAGAGATTTTACTATATATTAATTTTGTGTATTTTTCACTTTATCTTGTAAACATGTGTCCTTTTCATTAAATGACCTGGAAATCTTTTTGAATATTGTTTTATTTTAAAACATTTTTCATTTTGTAGAATTATCCCCAAATTGTACAGAGACCTCTTCTCTAGCTATCACTTTACCTGCATCATTGACATCTTAAATTGTAGATGTAGATTTGTACATAGATATGTTTGTTACAATTAAAGAAATCACATTAATGGATTGATATTAGGTTAAATTCCAAATTTCATTCAAATGTATTTCATCTTCTTCTAAAGTAAATTTTCTGTTTTAGGATTCCATATAGGATCTGTTCCATATAGGATACTACCTTATTCCATATAGGATACTCAGCCTTCTTGGGTTTTTTTTTTTTTTTAGGGAACTGTTTTTATTATTTTAAAAAATTAAAAAACTAACAAAACAATAATGACAAAATCAAAACAACACAAAAACAACAAAAATTATGCATGACCTCAAAACAAAATGGTGGGAATTAACAATAGTTGCTACATTGTACACTATCATCTTCAATGCAATTTCTCAGTCCACCAGACATAAGAATGTAAGATTTTGATTAAACAATCAAAGACAGCAACAAGTAATAAAGAAAAACATTGGAAATGATGCAGAGCTTCACCATACAAGATGGTAGGAGTTCAACAATGGTTCATATATTGCATACTGTTATTTTCAGATCAGTCATTCTGATTATCAAATGCAAGCATGCAAAATTGTTCAAAAAAAAAAAAGAAAATTTTGAGCATTGACTGTTCCTTTCCGTAAACCACAGACATCAGCAATACACCTGTCCCAGCTATCCTTGTATATACATACAAATTTTGTTTGCATTTAGAAGAAGAAAATAACAAAAACTGCATAAACAAAACAGCTTAGAGAACAATAAAAATGATACAGAACTTCAAAACATGGTGATAGGATATTAACAATGATTGCTGTATTACACAATGCCATCTTCAAACTGGCTGCACATACAGCCAAAAGTAAGCATGTAAGATTGACCAAACAATTACACATTAACTGTTCCTTTCAATAAACCAACAGATATTA
>NW_004955425.1:18493621-18514792 GCF_000276665.1 Chinchilla lanigera | reverse complement strand
TTTTATCTAATTTAATATTATACCACTTTACTTGTATTCTGCCTGCTTTATCAGAATATTGTCAGGCAGTCTCTTATTTCTGTAGTGATATTATTATCATTTGCTTTATTTGCAACAAATTGTATCATGATCACCCAATATTACTGTTATTACTTTAAAAGGTGCCTTTTAGAGTAATTAAGAGTAATTAAGATAGAGTAATTAAGATAATTAAGGATAATTAAGATAAAAAATTTAAAAGACCTTGTTTGACTTTCATTTTTTCTTTTTCCACTGCTCTTTCTCTAAGAAAGTCAAATTTCTCACTTACATAATTGTACTTCTGTATGAAGATCTTATTTTCATATATCCTGCTAGGCGGATGTGCTAGTGAATGATTCCTTCACTTTTGATTTGTCTGATGAAGCATTTCTTTCTCACTTTTGAAGAGTAATTTCATAGCACATAGAATTCTAATTTGGTGAAGAGTTTGTCTTTCAACACAAGTATTTCACCCAACTCTTTTTGCTAGTATGGTTTCTTTTGAAAAGGCCACATAATTTTATATGGCTAATGTTTTTACAATTATTTGTGAGCTTATAAGGAAACAACTTACATCAGTAAAAATACACTTTACAGTCCAACGTGTTTTTATCTTTAAAATAAAAAAAAATTATCCGAATTATGTTTATTTTTGCCTTGGAAAAGTTTATGCAAAATTACACTTGAATCAACGCTATTCTACATTGAATACATGAATAATAATTTTATTTGACTAAAATATATGCCATGAAAAATTCTATTAGGATTGTTTTCCACATTTATTTTTGTTACTTTATTGTTTTAAAGAGAATAAAATAAAACATTAGAGAACAGAAATGATACAGAATTTCACTAAACAAGATATTTTAAAGATCTATGTAATCCTGAAGATTTTCCCTGGAATCCAGTATGCTTGTGTATCTCAGGAAGAACATATGGAGAATAATTTGTGATTTTGCCAAGTTTCTTCAAAGTCTAAATTTCACAGTTTTGGGAGCCAGAAAGTAGTTCTACATTTAAATGCTATGTGTGAAATTATATCATCCCTTTTGTCATTTAAAAATATTTACTGTTATTTTCCCCTGGAAAGGAAGTCAAGGCAGTGTCCATGTTACCAAAGGGCTCCCAGGATAATAGGCAAAATCAGCAAGAGCCAAGGTTCCTTAGAACAGAATGCTTTGCTGAAGAGGTCTGCTTGCACTGAATCAAAGTGTGCCACTGAAGAGAACAAGGGAAAGGTAAGAGAATCCAAACTCAGATCAAGACAGTGAATAAAGGTGTGAAAGTGCGAAAACATAGTAGCCTTTCGTACAACTAAGTGATATGACTGAAGGTAACCTGTGATGGGGGTAAAGTGAGATATCAGGTAGCAAGATGATACTTTTCAGATTTTGTTTGCTATTGGATTCCACTAATAATCTGAAGGGAACTGCCTCAACCAGAAAAGACATATACTACATTTATTGTCAATTTTGAGCAATTTATGTTTGTCCATGGACTCAAGGTCATACAAGTCCTTTCATGTTAATATCATGCTGATATTTTATTTTTTATGCATGAGAACACCTGAGTGATTTTAAGTGGGAGCAGATGGGAAAATGGAGTTGTGTATGATGTCTTCTTTCCTTCAAATTATAGTGAATTTTTTCAATATTTTCCCAAGGTTACTGTCTTTTATAAGATTAACAACTATGACTTTATGTTTCCTTATCAGTGTCTCTGTCATAGATAACTTTTGCCTTATTGCAGTTTTGTTGTTGCTCTGTCTCCCATCAATAAACCCTTGGATTTTGGGCCTGAGACGTGGCTGTCTCATCTCAGGCGTAGATATGAATTCTCTCTTGTTTCCCCAAAGAGCTAATACAGTGCTATAATTTTACAAAGTTTGATGGAAGAGTAAGGAGAAGGAATGAAAATTATAGAACAGAGAGTAAAGCAAAGGTGACTGAGCCTGGAGCTCTTAAAAAGTTTCAGTCCATCTCTTCCTAACAACTGTGTCAGGCATCTCTAGGGCTTCACATATGAGCACATTTATTCTATTACTCAGAAAGAGAAACTTGGGCTTTGACTTCAGAAATCTCCCTTTCAAGGAATTTATCTCCCATCCCAGTATTAATTTTTGTAGCCAATTGACATTTAACATTAATACTTTTCAAAGATGTAGGAATGGAAGAAATTCTCAGTTCCCTGCCTTACCCTGAGAGATGCCTTTGCATCCAGACAAAGGGAAATTTATTTCATCACTTTGTCTTTACTGGCTGTGAGATATTTTGTGACTCCTTTTGATTCATATAATAAGGCAGAAGTTACACTGAGTCTTCCCAGAATAGTCTGCAACAAGAGACCTTGAAGCTTCTGTTTACTTCATGCTGGCATCATATGAGAAATACGACTGTCCTGAAATCAGCGTGCTGAAGGAAATCCTAAACAAGTTGCAATGGGAAGACTTTGGAGAAAGAAGAATGTCTACTCAGCTTGCAGTGTTCATTCACGCCTCTGTAGTACCAGAGCATTGGATAACAAAGGTATTTTGTGGATTGAGTTGTATCTCTCTCTTGAAATTTGTAGGTTGAAACCCTAAACACCGAGGTACTTGGAAACCTGGTGTATGAAGAGGGAATTAAGGATAATTGATGGCAGAAGGGTTTGGCCATAATTCAATCAGACTAGGAAATTTACAAGGAGAGGCCAGGACTCAAAGACTATACCTACACAGGAAAAACCTTGTAAAGACGGAAAGAATGTAGCCATTTGTAGGGCAAGAAAAGACAGAAAAAAAAAAATCTTGGACTGCTATCCTATAGAACCATGATAAAATAATTTTCTGTTCAGACTTCCTAGTGTATAAATTTTTCTATGGCCATCTGAGTAGACTACTACTGACACCTTGGAAATTTCAATTCAATATCCCAATATAGAGCAGGGGAACTGCCCAGTGAAGTACAGTCATAGAAATAGTAAATTTTGTACTGAGTTCTGAACTTTGGAGTAGTTCTTTATACAGTCATATAGGATTAAAATAAAAGTATATTACCTCAAGTTGAATCCCATCCATTGAGATATCTATAGGCAAATTGATCCTAATAAATATTTCTGGCCAAGATCCGGTTCATTTTGGTGTTGGTTAAGGTATCTCCTAATATCTCCCTGACCACAGACTTGCCACAGTCACTGTCGGTTCAAATAAGTACATTTGACAATCTGATTAATTCTAATAATAGCTTAAAGTTTCTACCATCTTTGTATTTCTGAAGGGGGATAATATTTCCAAATAATACAGTACTAATTAAAGATCTCATACATTGTATTTGTTAATATTTTATTTGTAATTTTTTGTTAAATCAAGTAACTAAATATGGTATAAAGATTTCCTTTCAGGGCTAACCCTACTCACAACCTTGTCAGTGTAATTTAGCATCATAAAATGAATCACAAGCTTTCCAAAGTTTTTCTGTACTTAGGTAAAATTAGGGGATGTATGAGAGGTGTATTCTCAACATTACAGGCAGCATACAATTACAGGTACAGTGACTTCACGTTACCAAGGGTTATTTTACAATTTTAAGTGGAGAATAATAATGTTTATTTTGTAGAAATTCATTTATACCACGTGGACATGTAAGATTACTGGGATCAAGTGTGTGAATGTTTTTGATTTTCAATCATACAAGCAGTACATTTGTTTCCAGTTTTAGTATCAAGTTTTTTAAATTTTTTTTATTTTGAAGATCAAGAAATGGGCTGAGGATATAGTTCAGTGGCTCAAGTGCCTGACTAGCAAGTGCAAGGTCATGAATTCGATTCCCAATAACCCCTCAAAAAAGATAAAGAAAAGTAGCAAAACAACAATGAAGACAAAATCAAAACAACCAATACGATAAATGACCTCAAAACAAAATGATAAGAATTAACAATAATTGCTATATTATATACTGTTATCTTCAACGAAGTTGCTCAGTCCACCAGACTTAAGAATATATGAGCGATCAAAAATCAAAGACAGTAAAAAGTAAAAAAAATAAATATAATACAAAATAAAACATTGGAAATGATGCAGAGCTTCACCATACAAGATGGTAGGAGTTCGATAATGGTTCTTCCACTGCATATTGTTGTTTTCGGATTAGTCGTTCTGATTACCAGATACAAATGGGCAAAACTGGTCAAGAACAAGAAAAATTTTAAGCATTGACTGTCTCTTTCAATAAACCACAGACATCAGCAATAAACCTTTCCAAATCAGGCTTTAATTATAAGAAATGAATTATGAATTTTGGTGTTACTTGAGGTATCTCCAATTTAGTATATTCTACACAATTAACATCTCTCATTTTACCATTAAGTGGTTCTAATGATATTATTGAATGTTACAATTCTGCTTCATGTTTGCCTACTCCATGAATGGATGGGTGGATGGTGTTTTACAAAAAAACAAAGAGTCTTATTTTTGCTCTGCTTTCACACCACAATCAATGCAGAAGACTTCTCTACTCCCAGGAATTGTGAGCGTTTTTCCCACCGGCAAGTAAGAATCTTTTAACAGACAGAAAGTCCTTTCATTTAACAGTTCTGATGCTATTGCTCTGGACACAGTAACAGATCCCACAAAATGAGGGCTCAGTCCCTAAGACTATCTCACTTTGATTACAGTTTCAAGCTTGGACCTCAGGACTTCTAACTGAATAGCAAATTACACATTGGATTATACACAGTTTCCTCCTCCATTGAAAGTAATTTTCTGGAGAATTCAGAGAAACATTATACTCACATTTACTAGTTTATTATGAAGGACACTGATAATGAACTAGTTTATTATGAAGGATATTTTAAAAGATATAAATAAGTAGCCAGATGAAGGGATATATAACGTATGGTCCAGAGTGTCCCCAAGCATAGGAGTTTGTCTCCTGAAGCTATGGGGAACGTTACCCTTTGGATGCATGGGTGAGTTCTTGTCTATGTTTTTGCGAGCCTCTTGCTATTCTAGTGTCCAGAAGTTCCTCAAACAAGTCCCTTTGTACATTTATGGAAAACTCATTACATCCGTATGATTAACGCATGGACAGCTCTGTTGAAATAAGCTTGTACAAAATGCTAATAGACTGGGTGTGGAAAGCCAGTCAGTGTGACCTACTTCAGCACCCTCCTTGCATTCTTTATGCGGTAGGTCTTAGGAACTGGGATAGGTCAGAAGACTTCGTGGTCAGCTTCTAGAAATAAAGACAGGAGAAAATCACAGCTTCTATAATCTACTATGAGGAAGAAAGCTTCTAGATTTTATGTCTGGCTGAAGAAGCAAGGTATGAGTCACTAAACAGGGAGGAAAACTAAAATAAACATAGTGTAGTCTCACAGATGGAACTGGTAAGTTTGTGAACAGGTGGATGGAACGAACACCTGGCACCTTTAGACTGTGTATTTTCTGCTCATTTATTTTAGCCATTACCCCTGTTATGTACTGAATTGTGTCTCTTGCCCTTACAAATTCATATGTTCAAGCTATAACCCACAATGTATCTATTCAAAGAGAGAACATTTAAGGAACTAACAGCTAATTAGTATTAATGAGATCATGAGAGTAGAGCCTTAGGTGGGCTAGGACTGGTGCCCTTCTAAGTAAAAACAGTAAAATCTGAAGTCACTGTCCCTCTTTCTCTGTGTAAGCACAGCATAATTATGTGAAGAGTCAGGACCAATATGCCCACATATTAGCTAGGAAGATAGCACTCAATTGAGACTGATTATTTTTGCACATTATTCTTAGATTTTTAGCCCCCATGACTGTGAAAAATAAGTCACATATATTGTGATATTTTGTTGTAGCAGCTCAATAATGCTGATATACTCCTTATTCTTGATAGGTGTCAGTGCCAGTTCTTGGGTTATTATTAACTCTTCTGATCTTTTCCTGGTCATTTTGTAGAATATGGAGTATTTTCTTTACATATCCATTTATTCTGTGATGTGTATGGGTCAGTTTGCCTAGATAGATTATTAGAGATATTCTTGTCTCATCTACATATTGTTTTACTAAGAAATTTGAAAACCAAGATGAAAAGGAAAATATTCAGGGTTTAAAATATGATTGCAGGAAAACACTCAGATTCTTATTCTAATTTATTTGCTAATGCCCATTCTCAATTAAGAACGGTAGGTTGCAAAAATCTGTGGAGTAGATGTAGTGAGAGACTCCTCCTGGCTTCATTATACTGTAAACCAGTTCAGTGTGAAAAATTACTCCTTATGTGGAAGGCCCAAGCAATAATGTCCTGCTCTCTATAGAATAAGTGGAAGAAAGAGATTTACAATTTAATGAATACTAAGGCACTTGCCATCTTTTACCTCTCATAGCAACTAAATAAAGCAGTTATTACTCCACTGATGAGGAAACTGGATTCAGAGATGTTAATTTTCCAAAGTCTTACTGAAAATGCACATATTATGACATCTGAACTCAACTATTGCTCCAAAGATTCTGATGCCCCAGAACAATCATCTTTAGTAAGCAAAGTAGAACTTACTGTGAAAATGAAGATGGTTCCCTCTCTTTGTTTAAGGGAATTTGCCATTTAAAGCATATTTTACTTGTAAATATTCCAAGTTTCTCATTTCTGTAAAAGTGGAAAAGGTTCATACCTGTAAGCCCTGCACGATGTAGGTCAGGGTGTTACTTAGCATTCTATAGCTTGGAGGTTACTAACACAGGTTCTTCATGGAGGAGGACATTGCTGATTTGAAAGCAAAGTGGCTCCACAAATCAGTCAGAATGAATCCTGGGAGAGACACCTCTGGATGAAGATTTGTCATAAAGCTGCCCTGCCTCTTCGCTCACTTATTGTGGTGCTGATCTAAGTCTTACTAATTTCTTTTAAAAATGTTTTAAATGTCTTTGGATACAGAGTATTTAGAATCCAGTCCCCTTAGAAAACAAAATATGATATTTATATAAAATGTAGAAGACAGACAAGAAAAATACATGTTCCTTACATAAGGAGATATTCAAATCAAAATATAAGAGTCAAGGAGATTCAAAAAAGAGTGACTTAAGGATAGTAATTCAAATCTGAAAGAGTTGTGCCTCACAGATGAAGGACCAGACATCGAAATAAAATGAAACAACAAATTCTATCCTTTATTAGTTTTGTTGCCTTGTTTTAGGTGAGTTATTAAATTTGTTTTTTTATGTTCATAAAATTTTGATATTAATATCTACCCCAGAATCAATGTACATCTACATTTTGCTTCATCAATGTAAAAAGCAAAAAATTATTCAAAGAACAGAAAGCAAGGATGATAAACCTTGCTAGAGAATAGAAAACTACCAGGAAGACTTTTCCCAACTATCAAGTTAGCCAAAAATCTCAAAGAAAAATGCCTAAAACCTGGAAAATTGTTTCCAGAATAATGAAATTCCTGATACTTCTAATTATGTGATGGCAATAAAGAATAATGCAATAAAAATCTAATTCAGGTCAGGTGTCTGGTGACTGGGACATAATGAATATGAAGGTAGACAGTACATCAGTAGAGTAGAGAGAAAAGCAGGATATGGGAGAGAACTAAATATCTCTAAGTATATATGACCGATTCCCTGACAGAAATCTAATTAGTCCTGGTCACTGGTTCTTTTGAGGTCAAAGACACAGAGTTAGACAGAGTGGTTGGTAGTCATAAATTCTTATGTGACTGAATTTCCCTAGTACCAGATATTGTACATCTTCTGAAAACTTATTCAGTGGCTCTGATGTTTTCTGTGAAATAACTGGGAAACAATTTGCAGATAATGATTTGAGATCCTGTGACAGCCAGTACTGCTTAGGTAGATATTGATGGCCAGTGTTCAAGTTATTAGTAAGTGTGTAAATAATGTCCTTGTTTTGTCTTACATTCTAGAGATTACTGATGACCTAAATTCTGTGGCTTAAATCAATCCGATGGAAGTGTTTTAAGTCCTAAAAAACTTCCTTCAGGCTTCATATATCTATCTAAGGATATGTCAAGTTAAAATAAGACTAATGTGGAGTCAAAAATATATAAAAATGAATATTTATACATACATATATATGAGAAAGTATACACACAAAACATATAGCACCCTGTATTTCTTCATTAGGTGAAAATATTGGAATCCAAGAATCACTGATCAGTATCATTGAATTGCTCACCTTATGTAAAATGTAGAAATTAGTTACTATTATAGGATACTCACAGCACAAGTTGAGATGTATATGAAATATTACAAAGAGCTTGTTTTTATAAGTGGAAATCAAAACAGTGATTAGTAGAATTCTATTTACAAAAGAAGTAACATATGGTTAAACTGACACATTGAAAAATCTTGTGCAAAATTTGGAATTGAGGGTGAAATGTAGAGTTTCAATGAAAGTAAAAGATTTTGCATTTCCTCACTAATTGGACTATGCTCAGCAGTCCCCAAATTCTAAATTAAACAAATGCTTTCTGCCTGTTCATTGTAGCAGTAAATTACTTAATGCATTATAAATTATAGTTAAAAAGAGAATTTTGTTTTAAGGCAAGCAAAAAGAGAGGCAATCAGCATCCTACCATTTCCTCTTTGCTAAGAAAATATTTTTAGAACAGTTAGCAAAATATGTGGATCTCACTGGTATCTCACACTCCAACCATTTGCTATTCAATAATTTCATATTTTATGCTGAGTGTGGTGGCACATGCCTGTAATCCCAGCACTTCGGAGGCTGAGGTAGGAGTATCACTGGGAGTTTGAGACCGGCCTGGGCTACAACATGAGCTCAAGCCTAGCCTGAACTGCATAGTGAGACTCTGTCTCAAGAACACCAAAAAAAAATTATATTTTATTGATTTCCTTTAGTTTCTAATGCTTCAGAGTGAACATCACATCAACCACATGCAAACACATCAGTATTATACAATCTCTTTCAAATATGTGTTTTGGAGTGCTATGGTCATAGTATATTTATACTAGCTATATTTTCCTGTGAGCCACTAGTTTGAGAGAGCTGGTCCAATTCTCACAAGTCCATGGGGGATTGATGGTTAAAAATCATAAATCCGTGTAATATTCTAATCAGGTTAAATACTTCTAAAGAAATTCTGCTGAAAAGACTAAGGCTTTAATAATGAAATCTGGTGTTTAAAACTCTTGTGTAAAGAATTTCTGCAAATAAATTATTGATCAAGATGAATCCATTGTCATATAATACTTGATAAAATCTATATTTTTTTGCAGAAATATGACAAAACAATGTGTTATAAAAATGTATTCTGTGCCCTAAACTATATATTATTATTAATATTTTTAATAATGAAGAACAAGGACAAAAAGATATATGTTGTTATTCTTCACCAGAGAAAAAAGCATAAGAATGCTGAAATTATTGTCAGTATTTCGATTTTGTGTTAACCAATGTCTAGACCTTAAAACTGTATATGAGGGAAAGAAATAATAATTCAAACAAGGTTTAGAGTCTAGAATTCAAGTTTAAAGAATAGGCCAAAAGTGAAAACAGGCAAAGAAATAGATTGGAAAGGATGCTAGTGAAGTAAAAGTAAAACAGATTCAGAATTTTCGGTCATTGCAAAAGTGAGAAATTTTTTTTTCAACTAGTCATTTGCCTGTATTTCTCCAAATCTTGCAGTGACACACTGCTCTGTAAGACATTCTTTACCATTAATTTGTGGTAAACACATCGTCTATCTTGTTAAAGCAATATGGAGTATTGTCTACATTTGACTAAACTAATATTTCTTGTGCATTCTACATCGTGTGAAAATCTAAAATTAAACACTTAAGAAAAATTTCAAATATTTTGAATTATAATAGTATCACAGTAGCAACACGTGAAACCTTAAAGCATTATAAATAACTACAAGAAGCCAATTGTTATCGAGAGAAAATTCATATTCCAGGCTGCTGTATAACTTTCATTTTATTTAGAATATAAATTTGATGTAATGTTGCCCAAAAATATTGTTAAGACACTCAAATCTTCCCATCCTGCTTATAAACTTTTATTTTCTATTTTCTTTTCTCTGAATCTTTTGTCAAGGCCCAGTTAAGTCACTGATGTCTCAATGCTCATAAACCACGTTCTAGTGCTGCTCATCATGGGAAAGGTGCACTTGTAAACAAGAGAAATGTCCTTATAATTACAAATATTTCGTTTCACTTACTTCTTTGTGTATTCTTGTGAAAATAATATAGTTTCATTTGGCTTTATAGCTCGTATTTGTAAAATGTAAATAATAATTGATGCCTTGCTTCCAGAATTTTGTTGTTTAACTCAGCCCACCACAGTTAATTCAGTTCTATGAGTTACAGGAATAATTATGTAACTAATAATTGGAATTATGTAATAATTATGTACATAATAATATGTACAGAATATTATAATTTTGTATGTATAGAATATTATAATTTTGTACATAATATTATTATGTAATAATAATAAGAATAAAGTGGAATAATAGGAATAAAATGTAAATAATAATCGATGCCTTGCTTCCAGAATGTTGTTGTTTAACTCAGCCCACCACAGTTAATTTAGTTCCATGAGTGATAGGAATAATTATTTTTATTACAATTACCTCTAAACAAAGGAAAAGTTAAACATGAAACTGAAGTCTCAATTATCTTTGAAAATATAGTTCATTCACTCAAACATCACTCCCGTCAAGTGTCACAGACTCAGAATCCAAATGTCTGAGAACAGGTTTGGGAGAAGTGTATGTGCCCGTGGAGTCTTACGCCGGCTGTTAATCTCACAGGCAGGAGCACAGGTTAGGCAGCTTTCAGGCTCAGAGGCAAGAGAGCCCAGGATGGCCAGCGCACCTGTCGCTCAGCGCTGAAGCTGAGAGCCACAGGAATCCGGGACCCAACTTCATCTGAGGTGAAGGATCAGTGGTGATTCCACGGTGAAAGGCTGAAGAACCCTGAGACTGAGGTGTTCAGCCAGTGACAGAGGCCAGAGACTCACACAGTCAGAATGGAGCATTTCACTTGAAATCCGGCTTCCTTCTTCGCGCCCTCTTCCATCTGTCTGCGAGACTTTTTGAGGGCGCCGCTGACAGTGGGGTGTGCCTCCTCTTTCACTTTGCTGGTTTCGGGCCGGTCATCTCTGGGCAGTCCCACAGACACTCATAGAAGTATAAATTCCCAACCTTTTCAGTTTCCCTTAGTCCTATCCCTTATCCTATCACGTTAAGAGTCAGGATTAACTTCACAGAAATTTCCTCAAAGAATTAAAAATAGAACCACTATGTGATGTAGCAGTAAAATGAAGTGAAATAAGTAACTCACTGAGAGTTTTGCGTTCCTAAATTCATTGTACCACTGCTCACTATAGCCAAGCTACGGAGACAACCTAAGTGTCCTTCAAGGAAAAAACAGATAAAGGTGGGAGAAATGTGTAGCTAAACAATGAACTTTTAATACTATTTAACCATAAAAATAAGGAAATTTCACCATCTTTAATAACATGGTGAACCTAGAGAACATTAAGCTATGTAAAATAAGCCACATGCGAAAAGACAAATTATTCCTCGTCTCACTTATATGTATAAACTAAGAAAGAAAATCAAATAAGTAGAAAGAGCACAGGACAATAATTGCTTGCGTGGAATGGGAAGATGTAGGTTAATGGGTACAAAGGGACAATTACCTATGATGAAGAAATTTAAAGACTTCATGTATAATGACTATGACAGTAAGTCATATTATATTTGATAAAAAGAATTTTCTAAGACAATAAACTTTTGATGCTATTACCATACCTAAAAAAATGTAGACATGTGATAGGATGGACATGTAAATTTGTTGATTATAGAAAGCATTATGTATATGTATATCCAAAATTATGTTACACACCAGAAATATATGCAATAAAAAAATTGTGATACATAAAGCCCTCCTCTTGCATATTATTTAACTTCTCGTACACATGTTTGTATGCATGTACACATGCACACTCATATCCTTCTAAGCTTCTTGTATGAAGCCTTTAACAGAAATACTTTGAAATTCTGTTATGCTCCCTTAAAAGCACTTGTGCAGTTTACGTTAATTAGTTATAAAAATGTGCTGTCAAGACTTTGTGAATGTGTTAAAAGTATTTTACCTGCTCGGTAAACACTAGCAAGTTATCTCTTAGCTTATGGATGTAGAAATTAAAGTAGATAATTCAGTGCTCCAAGAAGGGAAATAAGAATTACATGAGTAGAAGTACATTATGCAACTTTGTGCTTTTAATCTTTCCACAGATTTCTATAAGACATGAATGATCCTGTATTTTTCAAATGATATATGGCAATTCCAATTCTTCAAAATGCTACATGATTTTAAAGGCCAGTAAACAGCTAAGTTTTAAATGTTTTGCTCATGTTATGATAGCCTCTTAGGTCATGAAAACTAGCACACACAATGAAAGAGAACTTTCTTACTGGAATGGTTCTACCTAATGTTGATCACCTTGGAAAAAAAAGAAGGGATAGAAAAAAAAACTTTGTAGAATAAAACTTTTAAGTGTGCTTAAATAAACATTTTTTTTCTTGACCTGGAGAACTTTTAAGGCAGGCAGATGTATTCTTGTTCTCAAATTCAAGGAACAGAACAGAAACATAAGATTAAGACCTCCTGAGCTGAAGTGAGCATGCACAGCAGCAGTAGGTCATTTTCTTTTATGTCCATGAATGTGGGTGTGTGAGAGAGAGAGTGTGTGTGTGTGTGTGTGTGTGTGTGTGTGTGTATTCTCATGTGCTCCGGTTTATCTTCAAATCCTCAATTGCTTCTTGTTAATTGTACATTTTGTTTCAAGTTGGTTTGAGGGAAGGTAGGAGGTCAAAGCCATTGTGTTAGGTGACTAAGAGAGAAGTGCACCATCAGGTCACAAACAGACACTGCTCACCCTTGAACATTATCACAGACAGTGTGAGAGACACCAGTGGTCACTAAGAAAGCACAGTTCTTAGCAGCTGGGTGGCAACAGCCCATGGATTTGGTGTTGCAGAGTCAGTATTGTGAAGGCAAGAAGACAAGGACGAATGTCTATTTTCTGGGAAATTCATATGTGGCCCAGAAACCCATTTGTAATTACTAAATCCCAGCAATATTGTTGGTAGAAAATAGTGATGCCATGAATAAGATATGTTTTTAAAAAAGAAAGGAGTTTTATTTTTCAGTAAAAAGTAAAGAATAGATAAGATTATGAGTTTCATTAACATAATAGCTAAATGCGCTAACATGACTTTCAGTATACTAATAAATATGTTCATTAAAATAGAAACTGTAGTAGATGTAATAAAACACGAGCAAATCGTACTAATATTCAACATTCAAAAGAAATTTCTCCTCATTTCCTCTCAAGCCTCAGAGTAAGCAAGATAAAATTCCCTTAGAATGTAGTGGACTTCCTACAAACTTCAATTTATCATTGAAACTTCAAAAGTACACACTTCAAATATCAAGAAACTAATAGTTCATAAAGAAGAAGGGGAAATAATGATGTTTTTAAAAATTTAATATGTAAATATTTCAGTGAATTTCTGTCCACACTTAATGAGATATTTCACAGTCCAAAGATCTTAGTCTGTAAATTATTTTATTTTTTAGATCTCCTCCCAACAGGAAGCAAGTTAGGTACAGCTAACCAATACGGGCACCTTGCTTTGATCCTTCTCAGCTTTGACAGTGTTTCATTTTGTCTCTGTTTTTATTTACTTTTTTCAATGAGAAGATGAGAGAAAGAGGGCAGTCATTTGAAGACATAGAGGTGCAAGCCTTGAATGAATTTTGTACTATAGCAGAGTTCACAAAATGCATTTATGAATCATACGTTAAAGCAAGGAATTGAAGTAAATTCCTGTTCTATGGATAAAAATAGCCATCATTTGAAAAGAGAAAGCACGTGTTTGGGGAAGTGGGTAAGCCAACACGGGGCTGTGTTTGAATCATTCGAAATCTATCGAAGCAGTTCTCCGATTACACGCTGCTTTTCAGTTTCAAACCTCTTTACAAACAGCAGCAATGCTGCGTCTCACATCACATACATGGCAGACAGAACTGAAGGACGGAAGGTGAAGTTGCTCTCCCAGAGCTGCCCAAGTGGCAGCGGGCGAGGAAATCTCTATTTCCTGGGTCATTTCATTTCTCTGTTTACATATGAAGGGTTGTATGGTTCAAAAGCATAACAACAGCCATCTACACCTTTCAGTTATATTTTGACTAATGTCAAGTCAGTGTGTAATAAAAAAGAATTTCTTAATTGCAGCACTGCAAGAAAGGTTTTTAATACTGTTTTCCAGTGTAGTTCATATATTCCTTATTACCTTTTTAAAAATCACTGAATCTCTATTAAGTTACAGAGAGAAGAAAAAACTTTGCCCTATTACTTCAGGTAGGAGAAAATCAAGATTTTATTTTTACCCTGTTGAGTGCACCAGGCTTTTTATCATACTATCTGGTGCAACTGATTAGCAATGAGCACCTTGTAAAAAGATTGGCATGATAGGAAAGTGAAAGAGATCCTGTGGACTACACCCTAATAAATTATGTTTGTGGCCTATTTTATCCTACAGTATGAGAAACAGGGTGGCTGTATTTTTGTTTTCAGTTGATAACTGAAATATCAATTTCTCTTAAGGCTTACCACAAACAAAAGGAAGAAAATATACTGCATCTAATACAAAAGAAATGTATTTGATATTGACAGACCTATGTATCATCCTTTAGGGTTACATAATTGCACTAGTTTTATCTAATATTCACTATTTTAATTTTCTTTCTGTTTGGGCTTTTATAGCAAAATATCAAAACCTAAGTAGTTTATAGAAAGCAGAAATATTTTATTGATAGTTTGAGAGGCTGAGAAGTCCATGATCAAGATGCCAGTAGATTCAGTGTCTGGTGAGGGCCACTTCTCATAGGCAGCCCCAGGTAACTGGAGGCTTACCCAGCAAAGGAGGCTAACTAGCTCTCTTTATAAGAGTACAAATCCCAATTATCGGGGTCTGCCATTTTAACCTAATCACCACCCAAGTATCGCCACCTCCTGATATCATCATTGTGTGGATTAGAAGTCACACAAATTTCAGAGGTACAGAAAAATCTACAAAATAGTTTTAGTCATAAGTATTCTATATTTTGTGAGAGCACATTGTCAAGTAAGTAATACAGTAGATGCATGCACAAGCACATACAAATATACAAACTCGCCTACTGTTATTTTTTTCTGGCTGTTTTCCTAAAGCCTCATGCACTCATTGGTGAGGATTTGGGGGGGTGATTGGACCATGCGGTTGTAATACTTATCGATGGATTAATCCACTGGTGAGCTTGTAGCTGAATGTGATTGGGAGGTGAAGCTTGACTGGAGGAGGTGGGACACTGGGGGTGTGGCCTCAAAGGATCTATTTCCTTCCTTCCTTCGTCCATCTCTCTGCCTCCTCCTTCCCTGTGACAAGTAAACCTCCCCTGCCATGCTGACCTGCCCTGGAGCCAGCCAACTATTGACTGAAACCTCTGCAAATTGTAAACCATAATAAGCCTTTTCTCCTTTAATCTGTGGATGTTGATTAGCATGTCTCAGAGGAAAGATAGTAACTGAGACACATAGAATCTAAACCCATACATATGACATATATATTATGTGTATATGATTTTTTGGCTATAATTAATTTTTGCTTGATTTATAATGTTTGTGTTCAGATATCCATATTAAACAGATTCTTAGGAAAATATTTCATACAAATATACATCATTGACTATTAACTGTGATGTCAACCAAATCGGTCAGTGTAACAAAATCTATCTTTGGATCACATTTTGTATTAATTTTGTAAGAGTTTTATAAGGAACAATAAGTCAAATTGACTAAAGAAAAAAAGTATTAACTTCATATTTTATGAAAAAATAGTGTGTAGAAGTCAAGAATATATAAAAAATTATCTACTCATAATTAATAGGGTTTATCCTATATACACAAGGAATGCTGGCATATATATGTACATACTTATATATGTATATGTATAATATATAAATATATATAATATATACATATATGTATATTTGATACATATTTATGTGTGTGTTTATAAATATATGATTCTGAAGGGTCAGATAAAGTAATAGCTAAATTACTTCCTCAAATTTTGATATGATCTAATACAAATATTTGACAAAATATCAATAAGTATTTTAGTGTGTTAAAAATTCATTTTCTGTAATTTTCTGAAAGTTCAATGCACATTTTCCAGTTTTTATTTTTATTAGTATATTTTTTGGCTTTTTATTTTTTTTTTTTTGTGATTTTGTGACAGGGCCTCTCTATAAGTTCAAGCTGGCCTTGAGCTCACTTTGTAACCCAAGCTGGTCTCAAACTCACAATGACTCTTCTGCCTCAATCTCCTGAGTGCTGGGATTGCTGGGATTACAGGGTACACCACCATGCCTGGCTATTAGTACATTTTTGTATTACATACTGATTATATTTCCTGTGAGGAGTTGCTACACATACACTACACATCTCAGTTAATTTTTAATCCCTTATCCCTCTGTAACTCTTAGTATCATAAGCACTTGAGAAAGATGTATCTCCCTGTTTTCTATTCTCTGCATGTTTTTTGTTATTTATTTTAGATTTCTCATATAAGAGGAACCATTCAATATTTAAGTTGTGTGTCTGATTTATTTTACTTAACATTATGGTATCAATGTGTATCTGTTTGTCTGTAAATGAATGAAGTTTATCTTTCTTTGTGGCACAGTAGTACTCCTTTGTGTATAATTACAACATTTTCTGCATCCATTCATCTGTTTATGGATATATTGGCTACTTCCAATATTTTGCTATTATGAATTGTGCTATAATCATGGGTAGGCATAGACTACTGTAATATGATGTCTTTAACGCTTTCTGAAAGATGCTTAGAAGAAGAGAACTAAGTCAAATGGAATTTTTAGTTTTAGATTTTTCAGGAATTGCTATACTGACTCCCATAATGTTTACATTATTTTGTGTTCCCACTAATAATGTAGAAGGATTCCTTTTACCTGCAGCCTTATCAGCATTTGTTATTATTTGATTTCTTCATGATGGACATTTTTTATGCCTTTCCCCAATAGCCAGTAATGCAGAATATTTTTTCATATGTAGAATATATTTATAGGTCATTTGTAATTTTCCTTTTGTGAGTTGTCTATTTGTGTCATTTGCCCATTTTATGATGTGGTCTTTTATTTTGGGAGAATCTAATTTTTTGAGATCTTTGTATAGTTTAGAGATTAGTCCTCTATTTGAGAAATAGCTGTCAATATTTTTCCATTATGTTGGTTGTCTTTTCATTTAATTGATTATTTTCTTTGCTGTGCAGATATTTTTTAAATGATATTGTCCTATTTGTTGATTTTTGGTGCTGTATTTTGTGCCATTGAATATCTCTTCCAAAAGCCCTTGATTAGCCCTACATTTTCAAGAGCTTTATCTATTCTGTATTCCAGCACATTAAGTTATTATGACTTAATATTTTGGTCTTTTATCCATTTTGATCTTAGTTTAGAACATAGTGAGGTATATGGGTCTAGATTCAGTCTTCTGCATGTGGATAGCCAGTTTTACAAAATCATTTACTAAAGAGATTATCTTTCCACCAGTCCATATTTTTACGAGGTTATCAATGATAAAATATTTGGGGGCTGGGGATTTAGCTCAGTGGCACAGCACCTTCCTGGCAAGGGCAACATCGTGAGTTCAATTCCTGGTACCAGAAAAAAAAAAACCCAAAAAAAGATAAAGTATTTGAATATGCATAGGATTGCTTCTGCATGGTATTCTGTTTTGTGGATGTACTTGTACGCTTTTGCAGCAGGTCCTTGCTGTTTGTATCTCTGTAGCTTTGCAATATAACTTTAAATCTTGTGTTGTGACATCACCTGTTTTGTTCTACCTACCTAGAATTTCTTTTACTATTCTTGGTATCTTCTGGCTTCATATGAATTTTATGGTTGTTTTTTCTAGTTCTTGGAAGAATGTTGGTATTTTGATTGGGACTGCATTACATCTTTATATCAGTTTTGCAAGATGGGTCATTTTGACTATAGTTTTTCTGTCTAAAAATAGAATAGCTTTCCAGTTACTGATGTTCTCTTTGATCTCCGTTTTCAGAGTATCGTAATTTTTATCAGAGGTCTTTCACTTTCTTAGTGAGATTAATTTATAAGTTTTTAAATTTTACAGATGTTATATTGAATAATACTGCTTTAATAATTTCTCTCTCAGTGAGTTCATTGTTGGTGTACAAGAATGCTATTGATGTTTTGTATTGATTTTGTATCCTGCTCTGTTGCTGCATGTGGTTATTAATCTAGGAGTCTTTAGGTAGAATTTTTGGGGTCTTCTGAATCATATATTCTTCATATAGTTGCAATTTGATATTTTTCTTTCCTGTATATATTCCTTTTATCTATTTCTCCTGTCTGATTTCTTTTGCTAATATTTCAGGTATACTATAGAATGTGAGTTGTGACAGTGGACATTCTTGTCTTTTTTTTCTGATTTTAAAGGCAGAGCTTGGGTTGGGGCTATAGCTCAGTGGCCCAAGTACCTGCCTGGAAAGTGCAAGGTCCTGAGTTCAATTCCTGGTACTGACTAATTTGTGTTTGAATTATTTTTCTGTTGCTAGTGTCATTCCCCTCCCCCCTACTTAATTACTCACCCTATCTCATTCTAGGATATTCTTGAGAATTTTTTGGAGTGCTGCTTTGATGCTCATGGACTTTTTAGGTGTTATTTATGATAAAATATCTCCATCAGTTTTGAAAAACAGTTTTATGGGATGTATCAGTATGGATTGAAAGTTGTTTTCTTTTAAGGCTTGAAATACTTTATTCCAAGATCTGCTGGTTTCTAAAGAGTGTTGAGGTGTAGGCTGTAATTCTAGTGGGGTGTTCTTTATAAGTGACTCATTGCTTTTCTCTATCAGCTTTTAAGATTTTGTTCTGTTGGACTTCAGGAATTTTGACTACAATGTGTTTTGATGTTTTATGACTATGGTTGTCTTTGTTTCTATCAGCCTCATTTGTGATGCCTATAATTTTGATTGAATATTTAATCTGGATTACTGTTTGGTACTTTTTCATGACTTCCAATTCTTTTCTATACTGAACATTTATTTTTATATCATTTTGTTTAGCTCTTCTAATTTTTTATTAGTGTTTTCTATATACTTACTGATTGTTTTGCTTATTAGGTCATCATCTATTTAATAATATCTTCTTTCACTTACCAGGCACCTTATTGATCTGTTTTCCTCTCCACTTTAATATTTCAAATATTTCTATAGTGTGCCCTTTTATTTCCTCCCCTTCAAGGTCCCAATGATCAGCTGTGAGGGATTTGGGATTTTTTGGATACATTTTATTGGTTTTTCTTTTCATGTCTCTGATTTAGTTTGTTTGGATTATTTGTGTTGAGGTTTGTGGTTGATTATAGTGAGATATTTTGTTGTTAATACAGAGATTTCTTTAAATAGTGTCCGCTTTTCAGTGATGTGCTACCTGCATTCATTTGGGAGAGGAAACTGTGGTGTCTGGCTCTGTACCCAGTTCTCTGGGAATAGGCCACAGTATTGTTAATGATAGCATGACAGTCCAGACACTGGTATATGAAGAAAGACAACGGACAGCAACAGCTCTGTCACTTTGGCAAGAGTAATAAAACCAACAACAATAATAGCCTCACAGTGAAAGTAGATATTGACATACCCTAAGAGCAAATAAATTATCATCCTTAACTATAGAAAAGAGATATATCTATAATTATAGCACAAGCACTAAGACAAATTTTGAACTACAGTAAATACATACTAAGTAGAACAACTTTACCTCCACTAAACTAGAGCAGTATTTAACAATAATAACCTAGAATTAACTATCCAAAGATCCCTAAAGCTTAATGGTCCTGCTCTTAAAGATAGAACTGTTGGGGAACTGGAGAATGAGTGAAGTAAAAGTTGAAATGTTAATCACTGGAGGACAAGAACAAGGCAAGACGAGTGAGATGAAGGATCTTATTGAGGAGTCAAAGTAAATTAATATCAGATAACAATAACAGAAAAAGTGAATGAGAAAATGAGAAAAGAAAACCAGAGAGAAAGATGAAGGATAAATAAAAAAAAAATGGAAAAAAAAGTTAAATGGGGAAAGAAAAAGAATAAAAAAAGAGGGAAAACAGTAAACCCTCCAAACAGCCAATGAAAAAAAAAGAAAGAGTTAAAACTTCGTCTGTATTTTTGAATGAGGGGCCTCTTTCCAGGATCTGCACTATTGGAATCCAGCAAGCAACAACTTGCTGCACCTTGAGTTAGGGCCTGTGAGATTCCCTCTCCTTTCAGGGGCCCTCTCATCAGACACCCTGGACTAAGGCAACTCTTCAAGCCCAGGCGGGTCACTG
The DNA here is from genome assembly GCF_000276665.1 of Chinchilla lanigera. Classification (NCBI taxonomy): domain Eukaryota; kingdom Metazoa; phylum Chordata; class Mammalia; order Rodentia; family Chinchillidae; genus Chinchilla; species Chinchilla lanigera. The sequence goes on along the minus strand of NW_004955425.1, from coordinate 18,494,330 downwards.
CTCACATTTGTGGGTGGGCAAAGCAATCACTCTTCTGGTCTCTGCTGGATGTAAGTCCAAGTAGACTCTTGACTTAATGGCAACACTTTCGGATCCAGTATCCTTTGAAAGCCACAATTGCTGCACCCGGTTTGTCAGTAGGATAAGGCCTATACTTTTCCCAGCCTGTCTATGCTCTGAGGGTCTATGCTTAGCTCACACCTTCTCTGTGGCTGTCTCCCTTGGCTGTATCTCACCAACACTCTGGCAAGTGAGGTCCATCAACCCTGAAGTGAGGTAGTTCCACAGCTGTGCTGTGGCTCAGCCCTAATTCCTTCCTAAATGGAGCCTGAGTGAACAACACGGCAGGTGCTGCACTGGCTTCTTCTCCAACCCCAGCCTGCTGTGGAGTCACTTTTGGAGTAAAACACTTACTGTTTTTGTAGTCTACAATGGCTGTGGGTGTTTTTCTTGGGGCTTGTACTGTTAGAAATATCTTTTATTTCTCCTGCACTGCAGACTTTCTGTGGCTCACCTTCTCTCCTGGGTGTTGGCAATACCCATGATCAGGTTAGTTCATTAGTCAGTTTCTCTGCTATACAGTGGTGTTTAGATGGAAGACATTTCCAAATCACAGTGTCCAGAGAACACAAGCAGGTAACATATGTGGAATAATGATCAAGGTGGCTGTAAGTAGACCCTCTTTTTTTTTTTTTTTTTTTTTTTTTTT
>NW_004955425.1:18468511-18493521 GCF_000276665.1 Chinchilla lanigera | reverse complement strand
GCTTTGCCGCTGAGCTAAATCCCCAAGCCCAAGTAGACCCTCTTTGATAGACTTCCTCTATCAAAGACAGCTCAGCTCATGCACAGGAAGCTCAGTCAGGTGTGTGCTGAGATGTTCTCAGCTGCCACCTTGGGCAATTTTCCCCCAGATATAAAGGGAACAGGCTGCAGGAGAGGGAAGGAACATGTGAGAATATGCTCAATTAAATGGGTGCACTGGAAGAGGCTGCAGTGGAAGTTGCACCCAGCACTCTGGATGAAGAACCAGCCTACTTTTTTAAACATAGACACTTTTATTCATTTATTCATTCATTTTGCTCTAATTTATTGAGACTGAAAATTGAAATTGCTGTAGTATAACATAATACTATCTTATGTTTTGTTTTGATTTGATTTTGTTTTACTTTGTTTTACTGAGTCAGGGTCTCACTGTGTAGTTCAGGTGGGACTTGAACTCTATGTAACACAGGTTGGCCTAAAACTCACAGTCATCCTCCTCCCTCAGGCCCACAAAGGCAGGATCACAGGTGTGTGACACTAAACCCAGCTTATTTTAGGTTTCAATAGTCCCTGCTGTCCTGAATTTTGTCTTCCAGTGTGTGTATGGGGGCAGGATGAGAAATATTAAAGTGCTATGAAGAGGATAAGAGTCAGTGATAGGACAGAGGAAGAATGAACAGAGACATTGGACAAAGGGTTCCCTGAATCTCTGTCTCAATAAATAATAAGCCAAGACCTACATAATGAGGAGATGCTGAATTGTGATTACAGGCAAGAGTTTGGTGTAGATAAGGGCCAATTTAGGGGGCTGGGGATTTAGTTCAGCAGCAAAAGCACCTGCCTGGCAAGTGCAAGGTCGTGAGTTCGGTTCTGGGTACTGGAGAAAAACCAAATAAATAAATAAATAAATAAATAAATAAAAAGATAAGGGCCAATTTAGGAGCAATTTTCAGGTAATAAAAAGAAAGTAACCTACTTACTTATGTTTTAATATTGATATAAAATGTTTGGCTAATAAAGCAAAAAAACATTTTTAATATTAGAGATAATTTAAGAAATAAGAGAAATATAATTAAAATAGTGTTCCAATACACAAGGTCAACTACAGCTGGAATAAGGGCATATGTAAATTTACTCTTTTAGAAATATCTTCAGCCTCCCTCTCCAGAGTTAGTATGACTAGACATTCAAACAACAGCTGAATCAACTCCTTTACTTTTATTAAGAGGAGACATAGTAGACTATTTATTCAGGTAATTGATAAAGTATATAAATTCCCTTTAATTAACAATTCAGGGCCAGACCAAAGCTCATAATATTAAAGTGTTTGATGTTAACTTTTGTTCAATATCAGGTTGGAAGGACTTTGGTGTTTATAAGGCATTTTGTAATTCCTCACTCAATTACTCATCTTACTATTTGCTTCAATCAGACCAAGTGAGAGATGATTACTTAGTCACTTCAATTTTATCCCAAGCTATGCCAGTACATCTGAACTTTAACACTGTGACACTGTCCAACATTGAAGTTTGCTGTAGAAATGGAGTGTAGGGAACAATTACAATTTCTTGTTTCATTTGACGTAGGGCTGTAGGTACTAATACTTTCCACATCAATTTTCCTTCCACTATTAAATTCATGAGTGACTCTTTTTTGAAATATTAGTCTACGAGATGGAGGGAGGGCAAAAAGAGGAAGAAGGGGGATTCAAAAATAAAGACTTCAGATGTGTTACGTACACATACCAATTCCCAATGAAAAATGAGACCGTCACACACTGCACGCACGTACTAATACAAACAATAGATAAACCATTCAAAAGTCTTGGAATTCTCTTATTTCCCCTGAGAAATTAGTGGGGCTGAGGGCCACAGGACAGGTACTGCTGAAAGTGCTCTTACTTTGTTTATGCCCACTTGCAGTTTTCCTTCACCTCGGTAGCACTCTACTTGTAATCTGAATATCACACCTCTCCTCAGTTTTGATTTTGCTCATTTTCAATGACTTTGATCAGTTATTTTTCCCTCTAATGTGTTTGAGTAAATAATCTTCATATGTGAAGTCATTTGGACTATAATTAAACAAAATGGAAAACTATTGTAACAGCTTCTACATTAGGGGTAGAAAAAATTTCCTCCTGGAGAAAATATATGTATGAAATAGTGTTTTGTTACAAGAGTTCTAATAGAAGGATTTAGTATACTGAACAGCGTTTGAATATTATTTTGTGGAGTAAGATCTTGAAATACAGTACACCGATGCAACTAGGACAGTAACTGCATACTTAGCTCAGAAGTCAGTATTTTGCACAATGTTTTTGCAGCAAGAAAGAGGGGCAATCTGTCTTCCTTTTATGGTATAGTCACGACAGTTTCCACAATTAAAGAAAATACATACTATTCTTGTGACTATTAGACTTATCTTTTTTTTTAGGTATCAGGAATCAAACTCAGGGCCTTGTGCTTGCCAGGCAGGCGTTGTGCCGCTGAGCTATATCCCCAGCCTGAGATTCATCTTTTACCTATAAGTCTTGAACTTCCATTCACTCAATATTATTCTTGCAGTGCTTTCAGTTTGTTTCAACATTCGATATTTTATCTGAGTATGCAATTGCTCCTTAAGCCCAGCATTAGTCAATGAGATGACAACAGAAATTCCACAGTTCTTACATGCAGAAGTATCTCAGACAGCAAATGGCAACATTTAGTAAGAAATGCTGAACAGTATGGATAAGTGGTGATATTCATAAATCTTGGAGCACAGTGGTGAAGAAATATTGATCAGAGTGATGTTTACAGCAATCATCCTGCTGCTTCAATGACGAATTCAGATTAGCTCCCTTAATTTGAATCGATACAATTCTAGCATCTATTCATTAGTGCATTTCATTTAATTTTACTTAGAAACTCTATATAATTTATTTTGGAATTTTGACCCAGAGATTCTGAAGTTTAGCAGAAAAAATAAGTGGACAAAATTAGCAAAAGGAATTCTAACGTAGAAGAGCATCAAAGGATCTCTTGTCGCCCCAGATTTAATATTAATAATACAAATCTGATGGAATGTTAGATAAGCAGAGCAAAAAAACCAGAACTGACACGCAGGAAATGGAATTTATTACATACTATACTCTCAGCTATTTAGATGACAAAAGAAAGAAATTATCAAAGATGGAGTGAATTTATTTTAAATAACTTTTAGAAAACAAGAATCCTATATTACAGCAAATACCACAACATTCTAAATGAAAATAAAAAGGAATGATTTGGAGTAGAATAGGTTTTATTTTAGTAACGAAAACATTGCAACACAGAAGATGGTTAAATTTCAACTTAATGAATATTTAAAACTTGTGCATGTAAAAAAAGTAAAGCCACAGAACAAATAATGGGAAAATATATTTGTTGTTTTTATTACATACATTTATCTTGTATTAAAGAATGATCATATACATAAAAAATAGATGTAAGCACCGTTACTTTAATTTAAAAATGAGCTAAGGCAATAAACTAAAAACTTAATGATACAACTAGGAAGAAAAACATAAAAATGACCTGCCTCCTTAATCATCCAAGAAATATAGTTCAAAGAAAAATTAGAAAAAAAAATGGCCTAGGCTGGTAAGTATTTATAAAATTCCATTTGAGAATACAGCAATTTTGCATTGTGTATCTACTTTAAAATATTTCTATGTCTATGGGCTGGTGATTTAGCTCAGCGACACAGTGCCTGCCTGGCAAGCACAAGGTTGTGAGTTTGATTCCTGGTACTGGAAAAAAAACAAAAACCAAAAAAAAAAAAAAAAAAGTTTCTGTATCTGTTCTGCATATTTAGTACCTTCAAACTAAGCAGAAATAATTAATGACTGGTAACACTGATATGCAGAAATATACAAAATTTAGCTTTTTTAATAGCTGTTGTATCTGAAAATACCTTACATTTCCAAACATAGAAGGAAGGTTAAGTGTATGGTGAGGAATCCACTTAATAAAATTGTACATGGCCTTTCAAAATGTTCACTGCTGTTCAGTAACATTATTACACTGTACTTGTAGAGGCTTATTAGTTGAAAATATTGAGAGAGAAAGCAAGATCAAAATGATAGCTAATATTATTTCAATTATTTAAACATCTTTGAAAGGGAAACACCTGAAGGAATGATATACATAACTGACAGTAGTTCTGATTGAATATACTTCAAATACAATAGCTTTTTATGTATGCTTATTTTTAATGAATGGAAGAGGAACTTTAAAAAGAATAAATTCTATGTAGTCTATAGTATTCTGTAGTAGGACTGTTTTCCTAAAGTAATAGTGTATTTTTAGGAATGTCACCTACACTTGCTACTGCAATGTTTGCTAATCAGTTATAGATATCAGTGAGTTTATTTCATATAAGACCTGAATTTCATACTTTGAAAAACACCAGGCCATCCTGAACTTATTATTATAAAGAAGATATGCCGTGGCAATCAAGAGCTTAGATAATTATAACCTATCTTACCTGTCACCCAAGCATCCTTATGAGAATAGTTACAGAATTCAGCTTCTTTTTATGTCCTGAAATTCAGGGATTTCATTGTTATTTGAATTGAATACAGTTATTATGTAAACATAAAAGGTTAAATGAGAGATGCACAAATTAATACTTATAATAGACCATGGAGTTTTTAAAATACTTGTACCACTAACTTTTCAATTTGTAATGATGAAAAGTGTATATATGAAATCATGTATATAGGAACCTACAAAGGGTTACAAATCTGTCAAATCTAATGAAAACTATAATTGATATTTGAATAAAATGTCTAAAAATGGATTCTATTTATATAAATTTTTATACATATTCTCCCTTAAACTGCTGCTGTTTCAGAAAAACATGAGAAAAATCACTTTCTGTACAAAGTACCATCTTTCACAAGTTTTTGTAGCTTTTTAAAAAATGAAAATAATATAGTTATTTATTTTATATTATGATGGAATTATTAATTTGCTTTTAAAAGACTTTTTGTTCTTTTCAAAGATTCAAATACAATTATATAAAATAAATTTTTGAAAATCATTTATTTTGAGAAAGTTAAAAACAAATTAGTCAATACTGTAGATACAATACATGAGCAGAGATTGATTTCCTCCAGCCCAGTTGTAAAAACTGGACATATATTTTGCATTAATTTAAACAGCAATGGGGCACCTGTGGTGTATCTATTACTGTGCTCTCTCAAACAGATTGATAAACACTTTTCTGTGTAAGTGCAAGTGTGTAAGTGTGTGAGTGCAAGCCAGCAACATTGAACATGGTTTTCCTCAAGCTTCCATTACATTTTTTTTTTCTTCCAGTACCAGGAATTGAACTCACAACCTTGCACTTGCCAGGCAGGTGCTTTGCCATTGAGCTAAATCCCAGCCCCCCATTACATTTGACATTGTTGACATTTCCCATTTTTTAAAATTCTTTCTTCTCAATTTTTTTTGGACACTAACCTAGTTGTGTGATTTTCTTTTCTTTTTTGCTTGCCCTATGTCAGCCAGATAAGAGTCAGGACACTCAGAGTGAATCAAAGAGTGGGTGTTATGTGAAAATTAATAAAAACACCATAAGAATCCAGGACCACAGAGATGAAAGTTGCTGAAATTGTCCAGTTCTTATCTACTTCCTGTCTCAGCTACGGTACAGAAAAGGGAAAGAAACACCTTTGAAGATCATCAGCCAACAACAGGATTACCAAAAGAATGAGATTTAATCCTAAACTTACAGAAGATTTTTCCCTGAGCCATTTCTTAACATCTCTAAGATCTGAGGGAAATTTACAGGTATAAATGACTAACTCTTGTAAATTCTTTCCTTTACAAAATTCTAAAGAATCCACAAAGAAACAACATTTGAGCTATTAGACTTATGTAACAAAGATGTGAGGTACAAGATCAGCATGAAAATAGTAGTTGTCTTTTTAATACAATTGCGATCAAATCAAAAAACAATTCCACTTATTTATTAAAGCTGTCAGAGTAAAATATTTAGAAATAAATCTAACTGTGGATGTTTATGCTCAAAACTATAAAACATTATTCAGAAATGAAAAATTTGCATAAATGCAACAACATTCTGGATTTAAAGACAAATATTATATTTTTAGAAGTAATATCACTAAAATTGTCTGCAAATTCAATGCAGTGTCCATCAAAATTCCAAGATTCTTTTGAAGAAATGGAGAAGTCTGTCTTTAAACTCTGTATGGAATTGCAATAGTCTACAAATAGCAGAAATAATCTGGAAAAAAAATGTATGATTTGTACTTTCTTGTTTCAAAAGTTGTTCCAAAGCTACTCAATCATGAAAGGCTGAAATTAACATAAATAATAAAATTGAATATCCAGACATAATGATCAATTAATTGCTAAAAAGAGTATGAAGATATTTCAGTCAGGAAAGAATTATTACTTCAACAAATGCTGCTGAGACTAATGAGTATCTGCCTGGAAAAGAATGAAGATCAATGTTTACTTTAAATCATATGCAAAAATTAGCTCAAATGGATGGAAACATTAACTACAGTAGCTAAAATCCTAAAACTGATAAAAGAGAAGAAAGGTAAATCTTCACACTGTATGAGGCAGTGGTTTCTTAGATACAACATTAAATGCACAAACAAGAAAAGAAAAAGAAATAGGTTGATTTCATTAAAAATAAAATTTTAAATTATCAAATACATTGTGAACAAAGTGAAAAAACAACCCAGAGAATAATTAATGTGTTTTATACTAATGTGCCTGGTAAGAAATTAGTATCCAGATTAGAGCAACAAAAAAGCAGCCAAAGTCAAAAATGGACAAAGAAAGGAATTTTTATATCTTTTTAATGCAGCTTTCATAATTCATATGCATTTAGGCATCTGTCCATTTCTTTTGTATCTTCCATGTTATTGCAATACAGGTTCTTAAAGCAGGTATTAGTGGTCTAGATTTCTGCAGGATCTGTTGTGATTTCACCCTTTTTGGTCCTAATTGCATGGATTTGAATCTTTACTTTTCTTGGTAAGGTTGGCTAAGCGTTTGTCAGCTTTACTTAATTTTCAAAAAACGAACTCTTCAATTTATTAATTCTTTATATTCTTTCCCAGTCTCCACTCCATTAATTTCTGTCTGATCTTTCTAATTTCCTTCCTTGTATGAGCTTTGCACTTGACTTTTTCTTTTTCTAGAAATTTTACATTCAACCTTAGTGAAGTCACTCTCCTTTTCTTTTTTTTTTTTATTTTAAAGAGAATAATAAAAAAGGAACAATAGCAAAATACCAAAAATATAGACACAGCAAAAAGCAATAAAAATGATATAAATTTTGAGAACAAAATGATAGGTATTAACAGTGGTTGTTATATTACATATTGTTATCTTCAACAAAGTTGTTCAGATTACCAGATGTAAGAATGCAAGATTGATCAAAACATTAAAAAGAATAAAAAATAAAAACAAAAGAAAAACAATAGAAATGATACAGAGTCTCAGTAGACAAGATGGGAGGAATTCACCAATGGTTGTTATATTACATATTGTTGTCTTCAAATTAGTTGCTCAGATTATCAGCATGCAAAATTGGGCAAAAAGAAAAAAACATACGCATTAACTGTTCCTTTCAATAAACCATTAGACTTCTGCAGTACAGTTATCCCAGCTGTCCTGAAGAATTAAAAACATCATACAACTCTGCTTTTCTGATGTAGGAATTCAGCTCTATGAATTTCCCTCATAGGACTGCTTTCGTTGTGTCCCTTAAGTTTCACTATGTTGTTTTTTTGATATTACAATTTAATTGTAGAACCTGTATAATTTCTTCTTTAATTATATCTGAGACACATTGGTTGTTCAGGAGTGTGCCCAGTAATTTCATTTGTTTATTAATTTTTTTTTGTCTTTTTGAGACAGGGTCTTGCTTTGCAAATCGGGCTGGCCTTGAGCTCATTTTGTAGCCCAGGCTGGTCTCAAATTAGCAACAATCCTCCTGCCTCAACCTCCCGAGTGCTGGGATTACAGGTGTGAAGCACCACACCTGGCTATTTATTAATTTTTGTGAGTTTTAGGCCATTAATTTCCCATTGCATTGCACTATAGTCTGATAATATACATGGGATAATTTCAGTTCATTTGCATTTACTTAAGCATGTTCTATGAGCTAGTATGTGGTCTATTTTGGAGAACATACCATGTGCAGCTGAGAATAACATATACTCTGATGTTGTGGATGAAACAGTCTGTAGATATCTATATTTGTTGAAAGGTTTGGTCCAATTCTGATATTCTTTTGCTGATTTTTTCCTAGTTAATCTATCACTTGTGACAGTGGGATATTGAGGTCCTGGATTACACTTGCATTGGTGCTTATTTGATTTATCGTGTCCATTACTTGTTTTATATATTTGTGTGTAGTGGTATTTGGTGCATATATATTTATGATTGTTATCTCTTCCCTTTGGACTGTTCCTTTAACAAGGATGTGGTGACCTTCTTTGTTGTAACCAGTCTTGCCTTTAAATTCATTTTTTTCTGCAAATAGAACAGCTACTCCTTGCTTTTTTCTGGGTTCCCGTTACATCAAGTACTGATTTACATCCTTTAACTTTCACTCTATGGATTTCTTTTTGAAGTAAATATGTTTCTTGTTTGTAGCATATAGTTGTATCTTGTTTCTTGACCCATTCTGCCAATCTGTTTATTTTGATTGGTGAATTAAGACCATTAATATTGATGGTTATAACTGATATGTATTGATTTTCCTTGTCATGCTGTTTTCTTAAGAGTTGGTTCCCTTTCTCCTCTGTCTAACTACTTGCCTTGCCTGGTAGATTCACTCTGTTGGGGTTCATGGAATTGTAGTCCTTTTTATCTTTCTAGAGTGTCCTTTGGAACATTTTGGAATGACGATCTTAATAAGTTTAATCATTAAGTATGCATTAAAAGATTGATATTTTTGCAAAAGAACTAAAATAAAATATTTTCATTATTTATTATATTGCCATACTGTCTCCCTCCCCCCTGTTTTATCTGCTCTAGCTATGCATTGTCCTTAAATATGAGGCAAATGTTATTACATTAATAAATTATGTCCAGCATGACTTCAAATCAAGGTTTTAGAACATGTGAATTGATTGGACCATCGTACTTAGCACAGCTGTATTCTTTGTCAATCAGGGTTTACTAAAATCATAATTTACCCAGCTGGACCCTAGTTGCCTGAGAGTGTCAAGGTACCTAGGAAAATAGGTAATTTGGTTGATTTTTTTTGTTTGGCTATAAAGGAGAGTTTCTTTCAAATAAATTAAAATACATTTGTACTCATCTTCTGGAGTAGTTTTATATTGTTTTCTACTCATATTTGGAGTCCATCCTTTGTATTAAAAACAAAGTTCAGAACAGGTTTAGTAGATTTTATACCATAAATACACCAAAATTATGATTATTTCAGATTAAGGTACAGAAATGTTTGTGTAACATCTTAAACTCTAGACAAATTGTGATGTCAAATAATCAAAAGACATAAAATAATAGATTTTTCTTTACCTGGATTAAAGTGGTTTATTTGAGAATTAAGGAAAGAGACTTTTCTTTAACATAATAGTATTTAGGTTACATTTATGGGTTGTAAATTTTGCATTGTTTGCTTTTAAATTGGAAATCCCTCTCCTGTTAAACTTCATCAATATTACATCTGCTTCTTCTAAAAATTTAGAATGTACTTTCCACTTTCCCTAGTTCTCAATATTTGGTTCTCTTATGTCCTTTGAAACTATTTATTACCAGCAAGCTAGCTTTTAACTCCTTGACCATGAAATAATTTCATTAGCGATAGGCAAATAGTCTTGCAAAGAAAAAATGGAATTTTCTTATCATCTTTGTTCCACACTTAGATTTTACCAGTTTAACTCCAGCACTCAATGACTCCTCGGCTCCCTTCCACCTTTCATTCTGTGCAGACACTTTGGAAAATCCTTTAGAGAATTCATTTACACACATATGGATCTGAGGCTAATGATCCAGCACAGAACATTTTTAAAAAGGGGAGAAATCATGAAAGATGTTTGGTTTATTGACTTTACTCTAAGAATTTACTAAGTCTTTACTTCATTATATAACTGGCCTGTGGCATGATTAAAACTGTGGAATCAAAATAAATATACTTTCAACACTGACAGAGAAATAAAGTTAAGTTTTATTCTGCTCAATACAGGCCAAGTTCAGTAGTATTAATGTTTGACTTAGTTTTCTTAAAATCTATTTTCTGTTTGTGGATTGGTGTATAAAGGCACGTACTTATGAAGTACAATGTGATGCTTTGATTCATGTGTACAAGGGTAGTGATTAACTCAGTGTAAGTACATCTATCACCTTAAAATTTTATCATTTCTTTATGTCTAGCACAAATTCCTGTATATAGTGCTTTATTGTTAATTATATTTGCACTGCTTTTTATAGAACACTACAACTTCTTCTGCCTATCAAAAATGGCATTATGTCCATGGGTCAACCTCTTCCTGTTTGCCCTTCCTGCCAAGGGTCTGGTGACTACTGCTGCTCTCAACATCATGGTGGTCACCAGAACCTTAGCAGGAAGGGCAGCTGTGAAATTTCACACACAAGTGAAATGATGTAGTGTGTACATTTCTGTTCTTGATTTACTTTATGGAATGTCTTCCAGGTCAATTCATGTTTAAAATAGGTTTAAAAATTATTTAAAAGTACATTACTCTTGCATGTGGTATCTAAAATAAATGTGACATGCCTAAGAATATGCCAGTGTGTTTTATTCTGAATGAGTATCATTTTAGCGAAATACCGATATTATTAAAACATAATTTTACATTCATATGTAAACTGGTTCTCCAAATATGAAGATACACTGCAGTCAGCATTATTCTTGAGAGTCTGAGTTGCTGGGCATTTGTAGTTATTGTAATCTCCTTGTTGCAAACCATATGTTAAGATTGTTTGTAGAATATAAACAAACTACAATTTGTGTCATATACAAGCATCCTCCCCAAATGAAGGACACTCCATTAAAAATTTTATGTAAGTTTTTGTCTGGAAAATCACCTTCAAAATAGTTTCTACATTTTTATTTTAGCAAAGAAAACTTGTTGCTAATAGATATTTTTAAAATTACCAGCCAGGAACAATGCCTGGCATCAAATAGCCTGAATAGAAAAGATGTGATGTTAGGCGATTAATGTTGTGTGTATATGATATGCTACATTATTATGTGTGCGATATGCCATTGTGTATTATTGACTAAAGTTGTCTGCATGTATTTAAAAGTTTATTTCATTGAAATTTCAAGTTATAGTGACAGAAATTAAAAACATATTAGATACTAATAGTATTTTATGAATACATCATCATATTTTTATTTATTCTGAGCCAAGAAGAGAATTCAAATACTCAACTGACTGATAACTATTCTTTTATTGACATTGATTCATTCATTCTTTCTTTCTTTCTTTCTTTTTGTGGGACTGAGCCCAGGAGACGCACTGAACTATATCTCTAGTTCTATGTTTTATTTTGCTTTTTGACACAGAGTCTCTTTAAGTTGCTCTGGATGGACTCAAACTTGCCCTCTCCTGCTTCAGCCTACCAAAATATTGGGACTACAGGCATGTGCCACACAAGATCCTCTTTTTAAAGTAAGTGTGGTTGTAGAATGTAGATGAATCTCAGTGCGGATTCTTCAGTTATGCTTACCGTTTGTTCTCAAAGTTGAACTTGTATCAAAATTTCCTGGAGTTTTGTTAAATCACACTAGGCCCAAATGCTGAGGGGCTGAATTTTTAAATTTCTGGAGAGGCCTGTGAATTTTCTAATAAATTCCCAGATGATTTTGATTCTAAAGGCTCAGAGAATACTCTTCGGAAACCACAAATCTATGTTGAACAAAAATCATCACTTACATGTGATAACATGGAAGTTGAGAGACACAGATAAATTTAAAAACTATTTTTAAGGGAAAGAGTTGAGATCTTCCTTCAAGAATATCTATATTTTGGTAGAATATACACAATAAAAAGCACAGTTCCCTTTTTTTACTTAGGCAAAATGTTGTGTGAGTCATTTATCAGTGCTCACTGTAGAAAAATTAAAATACCTAGCAACAAACAATCATTCTTTCACTTTTATGTATGTACATTATGTCTCTGTAATCTATGTAGAGTCACTTCTCAATATTCACAGTAGTTAAACCTAATACAGCTGTGCAAACACTGAAATAAATATTGAAACATTGTTCCTAAGGAAAATTGGGCTTTTCCAACAGTCTCTGTTCACATTATTGATCAAGTGATTCATAAGATGCCATATTTCACATGTTTATCTTTAAAGATCACATTTTAAATATTCAGTTGCTATAGTTTAGATTGTGCATATCCTACTATGTGCTAAGGGTTTGGGCCCTAGCCTGTGGCACTAGCTGTTGATGTTGGAGGCAGTGCTTGGTGAAGTTAGGTCGTTTGAACTCTGCCCTTGAAGACAATATTCGGACCACAAATCATTCCCCTATGTCGTTTGCTTCCTGAACAACCTGACACAAGCAGCTTCCTCTGCCATATGCTCTCCATCAAGATAAACTGCCTTATCATGAATTCCAAAGCTACAAGACCAACTGATCATGAACCTAAATGAACTTTTTCTCCTTTATAAGTTGATTTATTTTGGGTATTTGTTACAGTGACTAAAAGCTGACTAACACAATAATATTGATTAACTTTGAGTTCATGGCCAACGGAGCTATATCTCACACCTGAGTATTTAACATACATATTTTTTCCTATAGGGCACATCACAGCCGTTTTATGCTTACAACACTAGACAGCACTTCAGCACTATGCTTCTGGGCCATTTTAACTATGGAATCAACAACAAGAAGCACACAAATATGAAAATCATTAAACTAAGTAGATTTCACAAGGAAGGTTCTTTTACACTATGAAAAACAAAAGAAGAAGGCATAGCATGCCTCTCTGTATGTGTTCATTAATAATATACACTGAAAATGTTGCAGATATTGATTTAGAAATCACAAATTTTAATGAGTAGGAAAATGTCCACATATGATTTCAGTGATTAATTAAGGTATAGGTACAGCGGTGCCTTGGATCACAGATTTAATTCATTCCATGATTCTGGCCACAGACTAAATCAAATTTTCCCATAAGGTTCAATGAGAAAAGGTTAATGTATTCTGACCCCTAGGTACGTGTTGTGAACTGATTTTGGTCAGGAACTGAATCAAATTTTCCCATAAGGTTCAATGAGAAAAGGTTAATGTATTCTGACCCCTAGGTACGTGTTGTGAACTGATTTTGGTCAGGAACTGAATCAAATTTTCCCATAAGGTTCAGTCTGAATAAAGTTAATCTGTTCTGAGCCATATATGGTTTTTTAACCTCAAACGTATGACTCAAAGTGCAGTTCAGAAAAGTACAAAGAGAGATCACTAACCTTGCTGGAGGCGACGTCTGCCATGGAGGACAGGAAGGTGGGTGGGGAGGTGGCTGTTTCTGGAGGACAGTCTCCCTCTACAAGGATGCTGGCGAAATCTCCTTCAGCAGTTTCCCCTCTTCTTTGTCTCTTAGCTGCAGTGTCAATTTTGATGAAAATTCTAATGTGACTCTTCTTTTCCTACAATGTGAAATCCTCCTGAAATGAGAGATCATACTATCGTTCATCAGATTCAACACTCTACTTATTCCAGTTATGGTGGGTTTGTGCTTCTCAAAGAAATCCTGGCACTCCGTTTTTCCATAACGAGTTTTATCACAGCATTGCTCACCTCCGCCCCGTCTTCCTTTTCCTCAGTGGATGCTTCTCAGCAAGCGCCCTCTGCTGCTCTCTCTGGAGTTCAGCAGGTTCTTCCAACGCCAGCTCCTCATGGTCCTCACAAGCTCCTCCATGTCGGCACCGTCGATGTCCAGATCCATATTCTTGCCCATGGACACAGTCTCCCCGGTACTTGTGCATGAGAACTTTCAAAGGAACATTCAATGACATGTTCTGGCCACAGATTGCTCCAGGCTGGGCTTAAGGTCCAGGGTGTGACATCTCCTCAGGCCTCGTCAGTGAGGTTAATGCAGTGGAGGATTTTGAAATGATTCTTCCAGAACTCTTTGAGAGTCAGGGACATCTCTTAAGAGACATTTAAACACTTGGTGAAGACCATCTTGGTGTGCAGCTTCTTGAATTTGCAGACTGCTTGCCCGTCCATTGGCTTCAGAAGAGGTGTCATGTTGATGAGGATAGGGGCTTGACATTTATGAAGCTGTACTCAGCACTTATATCATCCACCAAGGCTGGAGGGTGTTCTGGGGCAGTGTCCATTAGAAGGCACTTTTCGGGCAGTTGGTTGTCAGAAAGATACTCCTCAGTGGTGGATGCAAACACCTTGTGCAGCCATTCCATGAATACTTACCGTGACCCACATGATATGAAAAGTGGTGTGGGGAGCAGCTGAAGTGTGGCTGAGCCAGAGGCTGTCAAACTCCTTGGAACAAGAGCACAAACAGTCCCAGAAACATGAAATGCCAGAGGCAGGCCATATAAACAAGTGGACCTCTAGCTCAGTGGCACATCTACAGGTGTCTGGCCTTGGGGTTCCTCCCTGTTGACTGCAGCACAGACAGCTCTGAGAATGTTTCATTTTCAGTGTTCTCAGCAAAACACTGAGACCTTACACTTTCGGCCCCAGCATGTGTTCCCCTACTTTTTTCTGTGTATAAATAAAGATGCAGGCTGTGCTAGGTTGTCACTGCCTCTCCATCAGAGAGTTCAGCTCCTACTCCCAGTCCCAGCCTTTTTCTGTGTCTTGTTTTTTCTTAATCTCCTAATGCTCCCTCTCAGGACTCCACTGGCTACATGAGCCATGGCACCTGACCTTGTTCCCATTCTGTTCCTTGAATGTATGAGGGGTCTGGGAATGGTGCATTAGCAGCGGTTTACTCTTCAGATTGATGCTTATATTCACACACAGTGAAAGGGTCAATGTCTTTCATGGGCTTGTACGCCAACGCTGCCTTTATTTCCTGCCCAATTATAGGTTCTGTCTGGAATCTTCTTCTGGAAGAGCCCTGTTCCATAGCAGTTAAACATTGCTGAGCTTTGTATCTTTCTGCTTTCATGAATTCCAGGAATTCTTTCTTGTAGACTTCTGCAGTGGCCTTGTCAGAACTGAAAGCCTCACTTGTTATCAGTCGTGGATGCAGCTTCTTTTACAGAATTTGTCAAATTGACCTCTATCAAGTCATCACTTGTAACTTCTGCAGAGGGGTTTTCTTACAGTAAATCACTACAGCTTCCTGGCTTTTTCATAGATTATAGCTTCACTAACACTATCACCTGCCAGGGGTGTCTCATTCAACCACATGACCTCTCTCAGCACTTGTGTCCTCTGCCTGATTAACATTATTACTCCTTTTTGCTACATCAGCTCCTTGATGGCATTTTTATTCTTCAAAATAGTTGAGATTATTGGCTTCACCACCTTGTCCTCCTAGGCCAGATCTATTACCCAAATACCACACTCAGGCTTTTCGACAATTTCTTTCTTCAGTGTGGTGGTTATTTTCTTCAAAACCTTCTTATTAACTTCATCATTGCTCTGCACACTCTTGCTGCCTTCATTACCCCTCTGCACTTTCTTTGTACCACGATGCTTGCTCTGCACATTCTTTGCAGCCATACTGGAATGAATAATACTGTACACTAAGATATGTGCTAAGCTTCACAGCATGTGTTCACAGGTCTGTCTGTGACCACAATCTCCGCTAGGGGAAGCCATGACCACATGTCAGAGCAGGGAAGATGGCCATGTTTGTGTTCAAGCCAGGAAGATGGCCATGGTCATGTTCACTACCCAGTGCACAGTTTGCAAATGGAAACAAAGTTTTGCTGAATGCTTCTCTTCTTGAACCAAGTTGTTCAGCATCAAAAGTGTTCATGAACCAAGGTATTACGGTATATAGAAAGACATATACACCTATCTATGTACAAAGAACTAAATGGATGTATAGAGAAAAAAAAAAATATATATATATATATATCCATAGATCTCTGCAACTCAGAGAAGGAAAGGTTTATTTTGGCTCAAAGTTTGTGGAGTTTCAGTCCACAATCGGCTCATTCCAAGGCAGGGCAGCATGGTAGAGAGGCATGGAAATGGGAAGTTGACAGGTGTAGAAGGAAGGGAGATGTACAGTTGCAGGCATGCCTCCCAGGGACCACTTCCTCCAATCAGGCTTCACTTCTTAAGATCACTTCAAGCTCTAAACCCATCAGCGGATTTGTCTACTCATGAGTATCATGCACCATGCCATGATTACTTAAAAGAGTGGTATATCTTTGAGAATGATTTTCTATAGTTGTTTTTCAACATTTCTATAGAACTCAAAGACACAAAAATTGATACTTTGAACAATTAATTTATGATCCCTCATATTTGATGTTTAACATTTGCAGATGAAACATTTGTACAGCTACTTCCACTTCGTATTTCTATGTTAAAATGATAGAAGTCCATGATGGGACCATTCAAAGATCTTGAAAACATTAAAATTAAATGGCAATGAAAGCAATTCCCAGATAAAAACTCTGGGCCAGTAGTAAGTGGTGTTTTTAGAAAATTTTCAGAGACCTATAAGCAAAAAATCATGTTCATCAAAGTTTTAAGTTAACTCATTTTCAACTTTGTTATGCTCTGCAAGATGTATGTGTTTAATCTCATACTTGGCAAAATTACTGACCATGAAAAATACTATATTTGTTTGTGCCTGTTCAGGAATATCAGATGCCAACACTATGCTCAATATACTTATGTATTTCTTGTATAAGTCATTGCTTGTTGTTGTAAAGTTATTTTAGAATTTTGAATTTGAATTTACCTTGTAGGGGCAAGATTCTGACTCATACACTGTAGAATTAACAGTAAGTAAGAAGACATTAATATTCAAAAGTAATTATGTATTTGAATACTTGAGCTTCTAATCATTATGCTTATTTCATCTCAGTTAATAATATCACTGACTACATGCTTAGATCTCATGTTAAGAATATTAGTATCAGGGGCTGGGGATTTAGCTCAGCGGCAAAGCGCCTGCCTGGCAAGCGCAAGGTCCTGAGTTCGGTTCCCGGTACTGGAGAAAAACCAAAAAAAAAAAGAATATTAGTATCCTAAAATTTATAAATGTCGCCTTCAGAATACTATTTATTAAGTATTTAAATTTCAGTATGAGTATAAAAATTCCAAAAGTCATCTCTAGTCATTCAAAAAATTAATTGTTACAGGCTTTTTCATTTTAGAGGCTGTTTAACAGATATAATATTTAATGAATATGGTATAATTTTTAGTGATCAACAGAAGTTTAGAATGGGCATACAAAATAACAGTAATCAAAAGATTATGTAATACTTTAAGAAAGGAAAAGAGGCAGATATGGGAAAATAAACAAATTTAGAAATCACTTTCTGAGGAAAGATACCACTTGCAAATTATGGTTTTGATATTTGCCTTTGGACAAACCAATGATGAAACATACACAAGAAATCTTAACATTATCTAAAAAAGACTCCTATGTGATTCATTTTGCTCACACACTTTTGCCTGTAGCACTGACACAGTTTATTTCATTCATAGTATTAATATGTATGAATGAATTGATTGTGTATATAAATATCAGAATAAGCAAAAGTACTCTGATGACAGTCAAATGCAATCCTAAAGCAAACATAAGACAGTGTAATGCAAACATCTGAGAAGTAGTTTCATTATCTCACATATTTATGTGATCATTTCCCTTAAATCTGTGACCAAATTCAATTGTTGGTTATCTCAAAGATAAATCCTGACAGAAGTTAGGATTTGAATGTCAAAATATGCTTCTTTTCAGTAAAGTCTTATTCCAGAATTGAAACCTCTACAGTTTCTGCTTCTATTTAAATGTCAATTATTAACTAGAAATTATGTTGGCTCCCAACAATTATCTCTGAATGATATCAATTTTTTTTCAAATGTCAAGAGATTTCTGCCATACTTTATCTGACGTATTGACACATTTTGTTTAATTTTTTAAAAGAGCAGGTGACTCTTTTCTCCTACTTTTCTCCTGCAGCCTAAACTTAAGAAACTTTTCTCAGTTATCAAAAGGTAAAGTAACTGAATTAAGAATAAATGAATAAGTAAAATCAAGGGCAACAGAGGAAAAAAAAAGTAAATAGACCAAGAAACAAATAACAGTAAAATTTTAAAAGCATAAGTTTCTTCACTATGTATACATTCATTATTATAGCCAATATATTGTGAGAATACTGTAAGTTATCACTTTAAATCATGAAGCTTTTCATTTCTTTGGGTCATATATATTGCATTGTTGATTACACATTTTCCTGAAGAGCATGCAATTGATTTTCTCTGCATAGACTAATATTACTGAGATTATAGTTTTCAGAGAATGGATTCTCTGCCCACTTGTGTGGTACAGTAACAGATATGAAAAGCCTTCTAAAAAATCAAAATTGCTCATGTTTTGGGGTCTAATTTTTGGGCTTGTCATTCTAGAAGATGAATTTGATCTTTCTGGAGCAAGCTTATACCTGCTCTAATCAGAAGGTTCCCAAAAGACTGACATATAACCTACAGGTTTGATTATCTGGTTAAAATGAGAAAAACAATATTAGAGAGTTTGGAAATCTCATGGCAGCAGGACTTATATCTCTCTGTGGTCACATCCACCAAAGAAGAAACATGGAGTGGTATTCAAAGCATGAAAACACAGACAGGAAGCATGGGTCGACTCAATTTCTTATTAGAATAATTGATCAGTGATAATCAAACTCAGTCATCTTTGCCCAAGAATATCCTTGCCCATTGAGTCACAATGGGCCTTGTACTGTGGACAATATTAAGGTTGTGCAATCAGAAAATGAAAAATGGCATTAAAATACTCGAAAATAATATTTGAGATAGATTTAACTGGAGAAAGACATGTATAATTCTTAGACTATAACTCTTTTTTATAGAGTACATGTTTTAAAATGTTCAAATTAAACATATCATTTTTGAGAAACATGCACTGAAAATAACCCCATTCATTATATGGCTTCCAAACTATTTTTGGGAGGAATGTGTAGTAAAATTAAGTAATTCTAAGATTAAAGAAAGTAAGGAATAACCTAAAAAAATCCTGAATCTAAGATAAAGCACTATATGAAATGATAGATATTACTCAAATATGTCAGTAATAGTAGATTATTCATATCAACCAGTTGAGTATAAAAGGTAATGATTGCCAAGTTATATTCAACATATTCCATCCAGTTGATGTCAGTGTGTACAAATGTGTGATATAGAGAACAATGACAGAGATAGGAAATAATTGTATAAATTCATTATCCATTTTAAAAGAATTCAGCACATGTACAGTGATCACTGACAGGTAATGCAGAAAAAATTAAGATTGTAGATGAATAAATAAAATAATGTACTAAAATAATGTAATTAGTTGAATTTAGTAGCACACAATTTTTTTAAAATTTGAAAATATACTCAAAAACACAAAAAATGTTTATGAAACTTCATTTAATAAAAAAAAATACTCAAACATGGTATTTTGATATCATCTTGATCGTGTTGCTGGGTACCCGATTATTGGCCAGGCAGTATTTCCAGATGTTCCTATTACACAGGAGTTCCAAGTAGGAATACACTGCCGGAACATCTTCTAATGCTGAGTGGACTTCAGAGCAGCAGAAGGCTCCACAATTGATTCAGGCTCCTGGGGAAGTTGCTGAGTCTCAGACTATAAGATAAAACAAACCTAAACCTAATGACTGGAGTGTCCACTACTGATAGGGAGTGCTGTTGAGAACCTTCCGAAGTCCTTCGAAGGTGAATTATGGCACAGAAAAAAAATCTCTGCCACCCATTCATATAAGCACCTCTCTGTGAGAAACAGCATTGAGCTGGTTTCTGGGCCTTCGTAGAGTCCACCTAGTCTTGGTGCGTCCTTCACTGTCCGCCTTCTGCTGAATGCTCCCTGACCCATCACACCACACACCTGGCCTTCCCCAGAAGTACTCTAGCATCAAGCGGATATCACATATGCAACCAGGTTGAGTCAGGCTTGGGAAGCTCAGTAAGTCATGCAAAGACTGTCTCAGCTGCCTGTGGTCCGCATGCTCACTATCTTGGATCCTTCTCCCAGACACCATCTAAAGCCGCACGAACAGTCCTTTCTTGAAATTTTATTGGTAAATTTTTGATACACTTAACGATTGCATTCATCATAGGCAATTCGTTCTTGTCCTTATAGATCTTGATTCTTCTTTTTCCCCATCCCCTTCCCCTCTTTACTTACAAAAGCTTTATTTCTATTTTTTCCTTTTCTCTTATGACATTTTCTCCCTCTCTATTCCTACCCTTCCCTCATCTCCTCCCTTGTTCCCTTTCCAATTTGAACATTTGCTACCTACTTCCCAATATCTATCATCCTTTCAGTCCTTATTTAGTTCTTTATGATTAGTTAACAGAGAAAGAGAAGACTATGGTCTACTTCTCTTCTGCCTGATAGCCAAGCATTTCCTACAGCCCTGGTCGGAGACAGCTCTGAAGTACACTGATGAACAGAAATCATTCCACTGTGCATAACTCCAAGCAGGTCACCTTGGTTGAACCAACAAATGGTCAGATTTCAGTTGTGTACCAATTTGTACAGTGCAGACAATAGTTTTGTTGTTCTCATCAATAGTTTGTCATTGTTCCATTGTTGTGGCAAAAGTACCTGACATCCACAACCAAAGAAAAAGGGACATATTTTGGCCCATTTTTCAGCAATCTAAGTCCATGGTACTCTGGTTCTAAGGCAGAAACAGCATGGAAGATGGGTGTGGTGGATGAAATGCATGGCATTGAGAAGTAGAGAGAGTGGAATAGTTAGAGAGGATGAGGCCAGGAGGCAGATGTTGTCCTCAAGGTCATTCTTCATAACCAGCCCAAACACACACAGTGAACCGTGCTAACCTCAAAGCACCTCATAAATCAGTCCAGTTGACAGTCAAGGTTAACCATGAGGCCACCTTTGTCAGCTTGACAGTCAAACACATTTCCTTAAACTGCAATTCATCTCTCAATAAAGACAGGCACAATGTCATCATTCCAGTCAGCATGGTGTGACTTTCCTCTGTACAACCAAAACTGCACTAAGTCCCTGCCTAAAGTCTTACTATTCCTAGCATTTCTCAGAAGTCTAAATTCAAATTCTCTGTGATCCAAGGGAAACTCTGACCTGTGAAATCCTCTAAAATATAAAAAGCAAGTTATCTGCTCCCAATATACAATTGCACAGGTTAAACATACCTATTCCAAAAATGAGGACTAGGAGAACACAGCGAAAGCAAACCATAGCAAGACGGAAGTCCAGTGGGTCAGATATTAAATTTTGTGTCTCCATGTCCAGTATCTGGAGCACACGATGATAAGAGACAAGATCCTGACAGACTGGGCAGCCCCAGCCTCAGGGCCTTGCTGTTTGCATCCCACATGGTCTCTCTCTTGGACTAATTCATCTATCTGTAGCTTTTCATGGCGGATGTTGTACCTTTTTCATATCTTTAACTACCTGGAGTCTTCATTGCTACTTTGGCTCTAGTCTCACAGCTTACTGTAGCATCCTTTGAATGAGTCCTGGCAGGGATCCTAACACTGTGACACATTTGCTGGCCTCCCATTCCTTCCATTAAAATTTCTGACCTCGTGACTCTTGCATTCTGTATTCCTGAAAAACTACTATCATACCGACAATGTCACCAGAGTGAGCCCCTTCAATCTTGGCCACTGTGTTTCTGAGTTCCTGGACAGTTAAACACAGCCAAGTGAGTCACAGGGTTCCAGTATCCTGGGAGGCCCTTCTTGTGCAAGGGCCCAAGGGCTCTCTTTTCAAAAGAAAATGTGCCATTATATGATATTCATGTTAGAAAGTCTTTCTGTAACATACTAATAAAGTTAAAAGCCAGAGACTTATGAAAACTCAAAAACAATTTAGAGTTAAACATGAAATTCAAAGATATATAGAGAGGGGCCAGGGATATAGCTCAGCTGCACAGTGTCTACCCAGCAAGTGAGAAGTCCTGAGTTCAATTCCCTGTACCACAAAAAAAAAGAAAAGAAAAAAAGATATATATAGAATCACAAAAACATTTAAACGAGTATAATAGTATTTCTTTTATGAAGATATTGTACTAAGCACTAAATTAATAATAATATGCCCATACAAGAAAGCCCCAGATTAGAAATAAAGAAAAATAATTCATAACAAATATATAGAGGGGCTGAGGATTTAGCTCAGCGGCACAGCACCTGCCCGGCAAGCGCAAGGTCATGAGTTCAATTCCTGGTACTGGAAAAGAAACAAAAACAAAACAAAAAAATAAATACATAGAGATCAAACCCTTTGCTGATGCAACGTACACAGATTACAACATTAATACTGCACAGTCATGGCTTTTCAAATTTTTGAAATGTTGGTTTTGTCATATAAAACTTAAAAGGAAGATCAGTTGATACAGTCTCAAAATTCAACTAGAATGTTTAAAATTTTTGTCTTTTTATCCTGTTCACATTTTTAGAAAATTTACTAAATGAAAGAAAATATTCAAGGATGTTTTAAAAATATTATATTGAAATGTCTGTGTTGTGTTCATCCTGTTAAAACTGCTCCATATTTTCAGGTTTCCATACTTTTCAGCGAGAATGTGTCACAATTTAATAATCTAATGCTTTTATAAACATTTCAATATAATATTTTTAAATAATATTTTTCACAGTTAAAACACAAAATTTAATGACAGTTACTGTATTGAACATCTGTGTGTTCAGGTGATTCAGTGGGCACAGGTATTCGCCACTGTGGTGTTTATAATGCAGACAAATTGCTAGGGTTAGGATTCAAGATCTGAAACTTGCCAAGATAATATTTATGTTACATTAACCATACAATACTTGTGTAAGCTTTCCTCTATATAAAATGGGACAGTACCTGCTATTTTGAGAAAGTAAATTGCTAAAAGTCTGTGAGACAACTCTTAATAAAAGATTGCCAGTAACATTATTCTACATTCTGTGCATGAGAAGTATTACTGTATCTAAAAACTCAGTTTAAGAAAATGGAATATGTTCTGTACTTTGGAAACATTTCATACCTCTTCCTCATTATAGGATGGCTCCCTAAAAGCCACTAGTTCCTTTAATTTTGTGCTAAACATTCCTTTGAATTATATCGTTTAATATTATTTACTTTTGAACTTAGTGTATGTGAAAACATATCATTCAGTTTCAACCTAAGTTGCATTCTTTTGTCAATATTGAGAGCCCTGATTCTTTGATTGCAAAGTTAACTCTGTTGATGTTCTAGAGGATTAATATTAGAGGGACTCACCCTTGTAAATATGCACCTTTTACACACACACACACATGCACTCACACATACATGCACACTTGAAAGTTACAAAGACATCCCTAGTCTACTTATAACATTAAAAGCTGAAACTTTTGCACTTTGGGATGGAATGAAGATCTCTTTTCAGTGTGAAGTACTTCAAATTAACACACCTCTGCCATAAAGTGGACTATTCTAATAACACTTTTGTATATATAACTTGACTGTTCCAACTAGCAAATGTATTTCACATTCTAGATTAGTATGGCAAACTTCTCTTCCCATAGGTCTTCTTTTCCCCATCCACACCTATGTTTTAATCTTGAGGTAAAGGAAAAGATAATCTCTCAAATGGCAGTTCTTTGGTCTAGCTATTTCCATGATTAAATCATAATATCCTTAATTCATCATCTGCAGAATTATACATTCTCCATTAGTTCATAAAACCCAATCGACTCTAAGTAGCTCAACCACCACTAGCATTTCCATTTTCTTTAACTGCTTTCTGATATAAATTGAGTGGGTTATGCCTACATTTTGGTTTTGTTTTAATCATACCAAGAAATGTGCTCAGGCTTATAAATTATGGCAGCAATGCAGCTGGAAAAATTTAAGCAATTTTACAACAGAGTAAGATAAACAAATCATTTTCACATCCTGTTTTCAGTACTCATTCTTTCAAAAAATATAGAACAGCAGGCTCTTTCTGGAATATTAGCACATTAATTATTCTCTGGATGAAAATAAGGAATAAAGAAGACAATGACTCAGGTATTATTAACTGGATTTGAACATAGATAATTGGAAGGCAAGAGAAAATATGTCTGCTCATAGCCAATTTTTTATGATGATTTCTTTTGTTAGAAATTTAATTTCTCTGGTTCCCTGAATGAGTGTCCTCTATGCTATAAACTAAGGGAAAATATCTATATGAAACTTCTTGAACTACTTGAAAGTTAATTTCTTTGGACATGTGTTCATTAGAGAAAAAGAAAAAAAATCACATAAAAACAAAATTTATCTATAATTAAAGATAACTATGCTGTATTGGCTTAGCTGAATTATATCCAGGAACAAGTGTTAACAGCACAGATGACAACAGACATCATTTCAGATTTTAAAAATGAGAAAGAATAATATTCCTCTTATAAACTGGAAAAATGTGAGATTTTGTGCCTCTTTCCTCCGAGGGATAATACTGATGCAAGCTTAGGTTTGCATTGAAGATGCAGGGGAAATAAACACCATGAAAGCTCTTCCCGATTTATCTGAGATGACTTCATGCACGATGGGTGGCAGATGAATGTATTATGGAGAACAAACCAGGTGAGACAGTGTGGTGGGGGAAGAGCTGATGATGACAACTGGGCTCACAAAATAAGGTAAATTGGATCAACATGGTTTTTACTCATAAGCCGTGTGAATGTGATGCTTGAACAAAAGATCTACCTAAATTAGTTTTTATTTTTCTCATACAACAAAAGCTAGGGCCTGGAGTATAGCTCAGTGGCACCATGCCTGCCTGGTAAACTGATGTCCTGAGTTCA
>NW_004955425.1:18369313-18468336 GCF_000276665.1 Chinchilla lanigera | reverse complement strand
GAAGGAGAAGGAGAAGGAGAAGGAGAAGGAGAAGGAGAAGGAGAAGGAGAAGGAGAAGGAGAAGAAGGAGAAGGAGAAGGAGAAGGAGAAGAAGAAGAAGAAGAAAAACATATATATATATGTATACACACACATATATACACAAGATAGCTAAGATAATTATACTATAATTTCTATTAGTTCATTGAGAGGAACAGTTTGTGCTTATATTGTTTGATCAGTTTTGCATGCCTATATTTTGTAATTGAGCAACTACTCTGAAGATAACAATATGCAATATAATAACCATTGTTAATTCTATTATGGTTTGTGTCTGTATGTACCCCCAAATACTCATTCAGTCATGGGATGGGCTTCCAGAGTTTAATCTATGATCCAATGCTGGGATTATGGGTGTGAGTACTACATCCACCCACCCTGGGGTGGATAGTTTGCATATGTAAGGGACACAAAGAGGCTGCTTGCTGCCACTCCTCCCTTTTGCTCTTGTTGCTCTGCTATCTTCCTCATGAACTGTTGTCCTCTGCCTTGCTGCCCTGTCTTGGAGCCAGCCAATAATGGATTGAAACCTCCGGAAACTGTGAGCTAAATGAAACTTTCCTTCCTTAATTTTGGGCTTTGGGTAATTTGTCCCTGCAATGAGGGGAAAGTAACCAAAACAATTTCCTGTTATTTTGTTTTGAAATTCTGTATCATTGTTTTTATTGTTTTTTCTCTTTAAAATAAAAATCAAGAGCTAAGAAGTATTTTATTAGTACGTGCTTGTGCTTGCAGTATATAGTAATTCTATTAGTTGTTGAAAGTTGGTGTGTGTATATAACATACCTTAGTTCTTTTGAACTCCCTTCCTTCTATCTCTAGATCCACTTCCAAGATACAAAATATATGTCTCACTGATTCCTACTATCTGTACTCTATTTTACTGTGTCAATTACTTATATATTTGCATTTTCATGTAAGAGAAACCATGCAACACTTAAACAAGCATATTTGCTTTATTTCATTTAACTTTATGTTGCATCCATTTTCCTATAAATGATACAAAATTATTCTTATTTGTGAGTAGTATGTCACAGTGTATATATATCATATTTTATTTCTACATTCATCTGTTGATGGACATATAGGGCTCTTTGAAGATTTAGGGATTATGTGAAGAACTAAACATATTTGAATATGAGGACACAGTACGTTCAAATTTTTGCAAATTCATCTTTGAAATGAGGTTTATCTTTCTGCCTTGTTACCTCATGGTTATGTAACAACTCCTTACAGCCAAGGTCTTATCCGTATTTCCTGTGGGAATAAAGGAAAGAAAATTACATCTAAATTTTCTTTTTGATGAACAGTTTTCCCATTTTTATTTAATTCCCATTTTATCTTATTTTTGAAAAGAATTTATGGCACAGACATTTTTGTTTCTATATTTTGAAAGCGTAGAATTATTAAACAAGATGGCCTGATGAGTTTCATGTAAATCATGTTGGTAAATTTACTTTTTAAAAAATAAAAAAAAGAGATATCATGCAGTGTATTTGAAGGTGTAACATTGCAAATCTGGAGTGAAAAATAAACTGAAGCTATGGTGTCATATTATAAATAAAAATCATACGAATGCATTCAAAATTTCCAAACTGAATAGAGTAAAGGTGGATTCAAAATAGAGACTGAAAGTAACAAATACTTGTGTACACTATGTATCCTTTTAGTGGCCTAGAAAAATGTATTGTTTTACTTTTATGAGGCTGGGATAGGAAGTGGGGTATAATGAAGTTGATAAGATGTTCTAAATGACCTGTTTTGTTTAATTTTTTTGAATTTGTTTAATTAGGACATTAATTTACTTAAAAAATAAAAATTTCTCTTCCTTGCTGTTCACCTTCCACCTTTCACAGCCAGACACTATGATTTCACTGTACATTTTTATCTCAAAGTAAATGCACATTTATCTTTTTAATAATAGATAATTGAACAATACAGTAATTGAGATCCATGTTTTTATTTGTTGAATTGGGATATGTTAAATATAATTTTAAAATCAGAAACCATTCTATCTTTAAAAAGTCTTATAGTGTTCCCCTTTAGATACTAGATTTTTGAAACCGTATCCAGTTAAGGAATATTAAGTTTTCTAGCTCTATATTGATTTTTCAAATACTCCTGCACTATATTAAATAAACACAAAGAAAATTGCTATAGGAAAGAATAAGTTTATTAATTATTTTGATAGATCTTGCTAAGCTTTTGATAGGAATTTACTCTTCCTTCTGTTCCACACTGAAGTTTGAACTTGCACGTCTCTATAGTGACATGATCCTTCTATTGGTTTTACACACACACACACACACACACACACACACACACACACACGTTTCTATTTCTCTGGAGAACCCTAACTAATTTAATGGTAATATGCATGATCCTTTTTCTCCTGTTCCATTCCATTCTATTGCTATGACTCTTGTACATTCATGAGTATGATATGACCTAATCCATATACATTTTTGTGGTTCTTAAATTTATTCTTATAGGTCTAACTTGTAACTTTTCATCCATACTGAATTTAAGCAATTTTCTCTATTCATTGATAATATTTTCACTCTATTAATTTTATACCTAGCCAACTTACAACATTGTGATACATTTTAGCTGTTATTTTTGCATTTAATTACTCTCAGAATTCTAGACATTCATGCATATCGTCTAAAACTAATGATAATTTTATTTCCTTTTTTTAAAGCTTATATACTATATTGTCTTTCACCTAACTGCATTGGCTACTACTGTACTTTCAAGACAATATTATCCTGTATAAAATTTAAAGCAATCCATCTCAAT
Source organism: Chinchilla lanigera (assembly GCF_000276665.1). Classification (NCBI taxonomy): domain Eukaryota; kingdom Metazoa; phylum Chordata; class Mammalia; order Rodentia; family Chinchillidae; genus Chinchilla; species Chinchilla lanigera. The sequence goes on along the minus strand of NW_004955425.1, from coordinate 18,465,498 downwards.
TTTTGACATAATATATTAAAATAGAAATTCTTGTGATAATATACTGAGGGTTGAAATCATCTTTTATCTTTCTCTAGCTTTCTCAAATCACCATTCTGCCTGCAAATACGACTGATGCATAATAGCTGTAAAAGTACTTTTTTGAGGAAAATAAGTTTCAAAATCATGAGATCAACTTTGTAATCCCTCTCTATGCTCTCACTCTATAATTGGATCAATATCCTCAAAATATGAAATGGCAACAACTTATTTTGAAGTGGAGAAAAGTCCCTCTCTCTCCAATTAGTATTCCAGTCTAACAGACAGGACTTCAAAGGAGTACCACCTGTGCTCCAAAGCTGCAGAGAGTTTATAGTTAGATAGTTCTTCCTGCCATCATAATGCTAAATATTTCCTCAATTAATGGTGGAGGTAAAGACATTCCGATATATTCTTTTATTCTTAAACTCATAAATCTTATTTCCCTTCACAACTGTGTATTTGTAATCTACCCTTACTGACCTGTTTTTTTCTGTCTCCAAGCAATATATTCTTTTGTCAGGGATTTCAAATCCTTTATTGCAAGGAAATTTCTATTGGATATATTTTACAGAAGTTCTCAGACTTTCCTGAAACCAAGTTGAACTTAGGTTAGGATTCCTTGCAAAAAGAGATCTGATATTTTATTTATCATATTTTTGTTTTAGAGATGAGATGAAGAGCCCAGAGACTACTTAAACCATGTACATTCAGCTTTGTAGATAATGTTAGAACCATGATCCAAATGCAGATGTAACACCAAGTCACTTATGAAACTGGAGTACATCAAAAATATAAATAATGTTGAAATTAGATTTTGTAAAATAGTTCACAGGAAATGTATTGTTATGGAATACCAGCCCATTTGAGCTATATCGACATCTGTAGAAGTAGGCATTAGGAATGACAGCTATGGTGTCTTATAATTTAGAGACTTTAAGAAATATTCTGGTAAATTTCAAGTATGTAGGGATGCAGAAAAGTACAGTAGAGCCCCCCCCCCAGGACATTCCAATGTTTAGGTTCTCACAGCTGATAACTTCTTGTCTGTACTCTGGCTCCATTTTCCTTCTTCCCTAGTGTGGTATTAAGTGGCTTAAACAGACCCAGACTTCTGTGCTCTTTCAACTGGAATAGTTAAATGTGATCTGTAAGTGATCAGACTCTCTTTTGTGAAACATAAATGTGATTCCATTATTATACAATGCCTTAAAAAATCCTAAAATTAATTACTTGACTGTTTTTATTTTATTTTATTTTATTTTGCTTTCGTTCTTTTTTTTTTTTTTTTTTGGTTTTTTTTTTGTACTAGAAATCGAACTCAGGATCTTGTGCTTGCCAGGCAGGCGCTTATGCCATTGAGCTATATCCCTGGACCCATTGATATCACCTAATTTACAGGGAGGTTTCTCGTTTCCTTGGATTGATTGTGTCAGAATCCCAATAGTTTTACAACTTTATCTCTGATATACCTTTATGTCTCTTTTAATCTCATTTCACCTTTTTTTTCATTTTCTTTAGAGTTTCTGTCTCTCAACCATCCTTATCGTAAGCAACCACCCACCTGCATCTTACCAAGAATGAAGTTGTCGGTATCCTCAAAGAGAGCCTCTGTAATACTTTCAACACATTCCTGACAATTAATATTTGTGTCCTCAGCCCACTGCTATCGTAAGTAAAGACGGAGAAGTTCCAAGCAAAAACAATTGTTTGAAAACTCTTTTTTTAGTTCTGTTACCATTTAGATTTAAATTTACTCCAAGAGTTTATGCGCTCCTAGATTGGGCTGTGGGCGGACTCGCTGTCAGCAGGTGAGCTAGTTAGGAGCGCGGTCTCCTGGGTTAGACACCCTCTCTGGCGCCTCCTTCACCGGATCTGCGCTGTCTGCCGCGCGTGCGCAGTGCTTCTCGGCTGTGCACCTCCCCGCCCTGGAGGAGGCTGGCTCTGTGGACTGAGACCTCTAGAAACTAAGCCTTTCTTTCCTTAACTTGCGGCTGCCGAGCACTGTGTGGATAAGCAGTGGCCGAGACCGATTTGGCCCTGTCTCGTTTCTGAGGCACTAGACCACACACCCACAACGCGGAAAAGGAGAGGGTTATCTTGACTCGTGCTCCAGTCCGCGGTCAGCTGACTGGAAGACAGGATGGCAGTACATGGGGGCAAAGGAGAAGCAGCTCATGCTAGGTGGCCAGGAAGCAGAGTCAGGGAGGAGAAGGGAAGTTGAACGCTTCAGGTCTCAGGACTTGCTAGCCACCTCTTTTAGCGAGGCCCTGTATCCCAACAGCAAGTCCACTGTAGCCTTCCCATAGCAAATGTCCTATTTCCGAGCACCTGAGGCTCTTTAGGGACGTCTAGATATCAGCATAACATTCTGCGCAGCCTCCAGGAACACAAGTACACCTCCTTACGAAAAATGCTCTTCACCACCTCTAAGACTTGGCAAAATTTTATGTCCCAGTTCAGAGTTCTGATATTCAAGGAAAACTATGAGCTGTGAGCCTCTAACAATTCAAAAAGAAAGTTACACACTACTAAAATACGGTGGTAGGTGGTAAACATCCTTCCTATTCCAAAAGAGAACAGTGAGGAGATAGAAAACAAGAGAACCAGAACAAAACTGAAACTTAGCAAGGCAAATACTAATCCTGTAGCTCTTATCTGACACCCAGGGAAATTGTAGCCAGATAGGGACTCCAAAGTACTTGCGCATCCTTTCCCCTACAGTACGGCTGGTGCTCATGGGTGTGTTGGCTTCTCTCTCTGACTGAATTTGCTCATTCTTTGTGAATTTACTCAAACAGTCCATGTTCCTGTCTCCTGCAACGTCTTGGAGTCTCCACTGTACTTCTGGCTTTACTCTCAAAGCATTACCCCCTGTCCTCTTAGGGCTGTACTGCCTGATCTCCCAAGCCACCTCCTGAAATCTGGGTGGAAGCCTCCATGAGCTTGTAACTTTTAAAATCTGCATGCACATAAAACTGCTCCATGGGATGGCACCATGGTCAGCTGGAGCACTAACCTGCACTTTTTTGAAAACTGCCAGCTGTTGCAGAGGCCTCTGAGTGCCTGGATGCCTTCGTCTGGATGCCTTAGTATGGTGAACTGAATCCTGGGGAATCAATTCACCGGGCAGTCCTTCTCCAATAGACTGGGCTGAGAGTGTCTTCTCAAAGCTAAGACTTTCATTTCTGCAAGTTAAAAGGTGGTCTTTGCTTTTTCCTGACATGCCTTCCAGCCATTTTTTTCTAGTGTTCTGATCCAAAGTCCTTGGCTTCTTTTTAATCTTTTGAGCAATGAAGCTTTCCTCTGCTCCAATTTTCTAGGCTGCAACTTTAAAGCATTTTCCTTCTTGTGAAACTGAAATCTTTTAAAACCTCTCACTTATCCTGTTTGCTCTTCCTTCTCAATATAGAGCTGCCCAGGTCCCCAAAATTACCCATGAGTGCTGCTCTGCCTTTGAAGTTTCCTCAACCAGATTAATTCGTCTGCCTCTCTTGATCTCATCTCCTGCAGAGTCTCAGGACATGAGTGAAATGTAGTCAAATTCTGACAGACCATAATACCCACAACCTTGTGTCAAACTGCCCAGTGGAGTCTGTCCCCAGCTGAAACCTCCCGAAGCAAATTATTGCCATCTGCATTTTTATCAGCATCTTGGTCTTGAAGCTCTGATAGAAATCCACCTCACATTTTGCTTATAGCATTCTAGAGCTTCTCTTGCTGGCAGCTCTGAACTTGCTTAACTTCCTCCTTGGAGGCTGTTACAAAGGTTTCTAAACCTCATTGTCAAGTACAGTCACAGTGATGACCCCACCTCTCTAGGACCAAATTTGGCTCAGTTAATTTATCATTGCTGAAACACAACACCTGATACAACTTAAAGGAAGAGACATTATGTTTACTCACGATTTAGTCCATTGTGGGATGGCTCTAAGGCACAGTGGCATGTCACAGGGATGTGGCAGAAGAAAAAGTCTCATAACATGGAAGCTGGGAAGCAGAGAGTCAAGGGAGGAACTGGTAAGGGAGTGGTACGGTTTTGCTCCAGATGTGCCCCCAGAGCTGCGTAGGTGGGGCTTTTTCAGAAGCAGCTGAATCTAAAGTGTGTGATTGACTCATGCGGCAATGCGAGGATTAAGGGAGCTAGGATTAGGGTGGGTGATCACTAAGTCAGTTCACTAATTGATTTTGGCACCACCTGGATACAATATAAGGCGCAGAAAGAGGCTTGCCCCATCCCTCACTTGCTTTTCTTTGCTGTTTTGTGCTTGCCATTAACTGGTTCTGCTCTTGATGCCCTTCTGCCAAGTCACCTTGCCATGGAGCCAGCCAATTATGGATTGAAACTTGTACAACCTGTGAGCCAAATAAACCTTTTCCCTTTCATGCTGGGAGTCAGGTATTTTGTATCAACAAGGAGAGAAAAGTAACTAACACAGAAAGACAAACCATTCCAGTTCATGCCCCCAGGAACCTGCCTGTTCCTGCCAGACCCCACCTCCTAACATGACAGCTGTAAAACCCTCGTAGTACAATCACCTTTCAAAAACCCCACCTACCAGAACAGGAAGCTCCTTGGGGATGTCTAGATATGTTATAAAATTTCGCTTTTAAAAACAGCTAGAAGTAGAATTGTTCGCACATAGGATAAGTTTTTTTAATTTTGTACAATCTTCCTAACTGCCGTTGTGAAGTATTTGTATCATTTAATGCTCATGAGTGTATGAAGATTCAATAGTTCATCATCTTATATTGAGCTCATCATTGACTAAATATTGTTATGCAGTGAATGGATGTACATGGTGGTTTTGTTTCTTGGGAAACATTCAATTTCAGTATAATCTAGTTGTTCAACTTTTGTGATATGTGTTTGATATCTAAGAATAAGTTTGCCAACCTTATTGTTACCAAGATGTTTTCCTATGTTTTCTTGTTTTAGTTGTTACCATTCAGTCTACAACTTACTTCCAGTTTTTGTTTGTTTGCAATGTTAGGTAGGTGGAAAAATTAATTTCTTTTCACAGGTAATACCTGGTTTCTCAGGACAATTTACAGAAAATACTAAACTTTAACTCTTTATTTATGTCAGTGACTTTGTTGAATGTCAGCTGACTGTATATGTGGGTCTATTTCTTATGTTCTCTGAATAAATATTTAATTTAGTATCAATCTGTTGAAAATCTTGAGATCAGGGTGTTTAAGATCACCATCATTTTTCTTTTTGAAAATAGCTTAATTATTTTGTATCCTTTGTATTTCCAAGTGCAGTTTAGGATTAGTATGTAAATTACCATGTTTTGTGCATACACAAACACAGGTTCTGGGATGTAATGACCTTTCTTGTAGTCTTAAATCAATTTTAGGGAATTTATGTCTCAGTAATATTGGTTCTCTTAATCAGTAAATATATTATACCTTTCTGCTTAATGGAGATCTTTCAATTTTTTTGGTAATTCTTTCTATTTTTTGCAGAGGATTAAACATTGCTTACTAATTTTTTCTTAAGTATGTTATGTTTCCATTTCTTGTGTAAAGAATTTTATAGAATTTCTAATTGTTTTTTCCTAAGACACAGATATGTCACTGAATTTCTATGTTAACTTTCCTAAAACTTTAATTTATTTAGTTTAATTTCATAAGTCTATTCCTTATATCCTTTTATTATAATTCTAGTGTCAGTTGAATATAAAATAATTCATCTTTCTTGATATTGTTTACCTGATTTTTTAAAAACTGCTTTTAAACTGCTTTTCACATTATTTTTCAATTGTATGCTCTTTTTTATTTCATTCATATTCTGTTGTGATCATTGTTTTATGGTTTTCTCTCTTTGTGCTTATTTCTCTCTTCTATTTCTGTTATTTTTAAGGTAGGAAACTGGATCATAGACTCTCAGACATTCTCTTTTAAAATTGTAGTAAATAAATATACAAAATTTTCTTTAAACCATACTAATTTTATAATGCTTCTAGTTTGTCATTTAGTCCAATAGATTTTTGACTCATTTGACCTATAAATTGCTTAGTTCCTATTGTATAATTTAAAGTATTTTGTTGTGCTAGTTATAATTGTATTATACATTGCTATAGTTGATTTCTAATTTAATGTTACTTTCATGAAATTATTGACTTAACTGAAGTTTCCATTTTTGAAATGCATCAAAACTAGTTCATGAATAATGACGAGGCCTATCTTGTTAACCATTTCCTAGTGCTGGATATGGTGTTTACATATTTAAATTTGATAAAGTTGGTTGATATTAATATCAATGCTTCCCATACCTTTATTTTTGTTAACATGTTCTGTCATTTACTTAGAGACATTATGACAGGAGATTTGTCTATTTCTCCTTTAAAATCCACATTTTTGCATCAGAATTTTGTATGTATATATGCACTTAGAGTTTCTGTCTTAACGAATTCTTTATTTTCTTCAAGTATCTCTCTTCATCCGTTTTTATTACTTATCTTGAGTCTTACGTTACATAGCATTTACATATTTTCTAGTGGTTTTCATACTGTATCTGTTATTGTTCTTCTAATTTATTTGATTTTTTGAAAGTACTCAGTTTGTAAATGGCAAATGGTTGAATATTGTTTTTTTATTGTTCTCAGAGTATCTGTCTTTTAACAGAAGCATTTAGACAATTTATCCATAATGTGATTATTGAATAGATTGGTTTAAAATTTTGTGTGCTTTACATTTTCTTATTCGAAATTACTGAGAATTTGTAGAGACTCTGATTTATATAATCTATCTCTGATTTATATTTATAATTATTCTGGAAGATAGTTTATTTAATAGCTCATGACCTGGAATCTGTGTAGTCTTGGTTGTTTAGTTTCCTTAGTGTAGGTTCATAAAAGTATCAAGAGTTTCCGAAGCTCCCATAACAGTAATGCAAACTTCAACTATTTTCTCCCTTTAACACCTTACCAGAGCTTTTTAAAACTTGAATTACTTATTTCTTATTTATATACCCAGTTAATTAATTGATTTTTTAGAGAGAGTCTAAAATAGGACTTACTCTCAGATGTGGTTTTAAATTTTCAGTTACTGCCTTCTTAGATGACTGTGATGTTAATTAAGTACACGTTAATAAAGTCTCAGTTGGTTGGGTCTCTGATATCCCAATAACTAAATAATCTCTAATATATCTGTTTCTTGTTCACCCCTGTAGCAGCTATTCTCTCAGACTTCTGATGATCTTGTGGATGCCCAGTGCAACCCTTCCTCAGGGGTTTCACGGGGACTTTCCAAATACAGTCTTTGGACTTCATTCATGCTGTTTCCTTCACTTCATTTCCCTCGTTAGCCCAAAGAGAGCCACATTAGCTTGCCCAATAGTAGAATGTATATTTCTGAAGCTTCTCTGGATAGGCCTTGCCAGGCATCAGTTTACTGAGCTACAGCAATGTAATTTTTCTTAGGCAAGAACCAGGAAAATATAATGTCTACTTGTATCTCTTTTATATACTGTGTGTTATTCAACTGAAGGAAAAGTACAGTATTTAAGCACATGTGTCTGGTTTATTTCACTCAACGTTGTTTTCCAAGTGTATCCATTTTACAGCAGAGCTCTCAAATTTATATTTCTTAATAGAAAAGTGGTATTCCATGGGGTACAGATACCACATTTTCTTTATCCATTGGTCTATGAATGGACATATGGGGGGCTACCAGGATCTAACTATTATGAAATGTGCTGTTTATTGGGGTGCGTGTATCATTGTAATATGACATCTGTAGCTCTTTGAGGGTGATAACTAGAAGAGGAATAGCTGGATCAAACAGAACCTCTATTTTTAAATATTTTGCAATATTTCTCTACTGATTTTCGCAGTGGTGATACTATGTTATATTATCACCAACAGCGTAGAACAGTTCCTTCTCCACAGAGCTGCTTCACATTTGTTTTTATCTGCTTTCTCGATGATGGTCATGCTTGGTGGAGTAAAATGGAAGCTCAGTGTCATTTTCATTTGCATTCTCTAATGACCAGTAATACTGAACAGCATTTCATATATTTATTGTCTATTGTACTTCTTCTGAGACATATCTATTCATATCAGTTGTCATTTGTTACTGGTTCTCTTATTGTGGGGTTTAATTCTTTTTTCAGTTCTTTATATATTCTAGATATGCTCTGAGGAATAGTAGGAATTTTTTCCCAGTCTGTGGGTTGTCTCTTTGTTGTGTAGATTTTAAACTTGATACAATCCCATTTGTTGATTCTTGTTATTTCCTGTGCAATTAAAGTTCTGTTCAGAACTTTGCCTAAGCCTAAGACTTCAAGTACTTTATCTATTTTATCTTCCAGTAGGTTCACTGTTTCTGTTTTAATGTTTAGATTATTGACCCACTTTGATTTTAGTTAAGTACATGGTAAAGGGTGGGTCCAGCTTCAATTTTCTGCACATAGATAGCCAGTGAACACCATTTGCTAAAGAGGCTGTCTTTCTTCCAACTATGCTCTTCCCTGTTTGTTGAAGGTCTGCTAGGTGAATTTGTGGGGGGATGTTCCCAGGGCCTCCACTCTCTCCATTGATACAGGTGTGTTTTTCTGCCAATACTACGCCATTTTTATCACTATCATTTTCCAGTACAACTTCAAGCTAGGCGTTGTGGTGTCTCTTGCTCTGCTTTTGTTCCCTAAGATTGCTTTTACTATCTGAGCCTCTTTGAGTTCTGTATGAACTTTAGAGTTATTTTCATTAGTTCTGTGAGAAACGCTATTGGTATTTTGATTGGGATCAAATTGAATTTATGTGTCAGTTTTGAGAGTAAGACCATTTGGGCAGTAATGATTCTGCCTATCCAAGTACAGGGAGCATCTTTCCACTTTCTGATGCTTCTTCAATCTCCTTTTTCAGAATACTATAGTCTCCACCTTAGAGGTCTTTCATTTCCTTCATTAGGTTAGTTCTCAAGTATTTAATTTTTCTTGATTCCAATATGAGTGGTATTGATTTCTTAATTTCTTTCTCATTGAGTGCATTATTAGAGTACATGTGTCTTAGTTACTTTTCTCTCATTACTGAGACAAAATACCCAACACTCCAAATTAAGAAAAGAAAGGTTTATTTAGCTCAGAGTTTGTGGAAGTTTCAGTCCATAATCAGCTGGCTCCAAGGCAGGGTGGCAGGGCACAGGGGCAACATTTCAAGGCAGTGAAAGAGAGCAAAAGCAGCAAGAGCAAAACAAGGGAGAAAGCAAGCCTCTTTCCCTCCCTTATACTGTAAGCAGACTCCCCATTCCCCTAGGGCAGGTGTAGCACTCACACCACTTCCGTGCGCTCCTCTTGCACAGGATGAGGATGTTTACAAAGTGAAGACCCTGGCTCTTACTGAGTTGCTTAGTTAAATTTCTCAACTTCTCAAGTTGACACAATATATCAATCATTACAACATGAATGCTTTGATTGTTTTGGTTGATATTGTATCCTGCTACATTGCTGAAATTAGTTATTAATTCACAATTCTTTCAGTGGAATTATTTGAATATTCATGTTATCTCAAATAATGACAGTGTGACTTCTTTCTGATGCATATCCCTTTCATATCTTTCTCTTTTCTGATTGCTCTGGTTAATGTTTCAAGTACTATGTTGAATAGAACTGACAGGGGGCAAACTTGTCTTTTTTTTGACCTAAGAGGTAAATCTTAAAGCTTTTCCCCATTTAATATGATATTGCTCATTGGTTTTTGTTAATGACTTCTATCAGATTCAGGTAAGATCCTTCTATACTTTTTTTTTGTTTGTTTGTTTGTTTTTCTCCGGTACCGGGAACCAAACTCACGACCTTGCGCTTGCCAGGCAGGCGCTTTGCCACTGAGCTAAATCCCCAGTGCCAAGATCCTTCTATACTTATTTTCCTCAAAGTTTTATCATGAAGGAATATTGTATTTTCTGAAATGGTTTCTCAGCATCTCTTCAAATGGTCATGTTTTTTGACCTTGCTTCTGCTTATCTAGTATATTGTCATTGATTTGCATAGTTGAACCATCTGTGCAACCCTGGAATTATACCCACTTAGTTATGATACATGACCCTTCTAATGATGAATTGCATTTTATTTGCTAGTATCTATTGAAAATTGTTGTATCTGTATTCACTGAGGAGATTGATTTATAGTTTTCTTTTATATGTGGTCATTTTTCTCATCAGAGATCAGAGGAATGTTGGCTTCCAGAAATAAATTTTGAGGCACTGCTTCCCTTTCAATTCCATTCAATAGTTTGAGGAGTACTGGTAATCTTATATTCTTAAAGTTCTTTTTTTTAATTTTTTATCAAAGTATACAATTTATTAAGAAATTAATGGACAAGGGGCTGGGGATTTAGCTCAGTGGCACAGCGCCTGCCTGGCAAGTGCCAGGTTGTGAGTTCTATTCCCAGTACTGGAAAAAAACCACAAAAACAAATAAACAAAAAAAGAAATTAATGGACAAAATGGATAGCAGCAAGATATACTATATACAGGTACAGATTCCTTATGATGAATGTTATTATTATGTACATTAAAATGCATCAATAAAAATAAAAAGTATGAGCCAGGCATGGTGGCACATGTCTATAATCTCAGCTCTCAGGAGGCTGAGGCAGGAGGATTCTCACAAGTTTGAGGCCAGCCTGGGCTATAAAGTGAGCTCAACACCAGCCTGAACTGCAAAGCAAGACCCTGTCTCAAAAAGACAATAAAAATTAAAAAATAAAAAATATGCTTTGAATATTTCATAATTTAAAACAAGAGCCAGATATTATTCATGCCTAGTAAGTTGGATGCAAGAAGTCTCACAAGTTTACCCTTCTTTATGGCAGAGTAATACAGTTGTGTATAATTTTCTTAATCCAGACATCTGCGGATGGACATACACTACTGTCACAGAGACAGATAGACTTCAGGCATTCATAGGCAAATGGATGCAACTTGACAACATAAAGTAAGTGAAATAAGTCAGAGACACAAGCTTAACTATCAAATGGTTTCTCTTATAGGAGAAACTCAAAATAATGTATAATTTATTTCATTTATACCACTAGTTTCTTTTGTTCACTGAAAAGAAAGTTTTGTCCTTTGTTTCTTCTTTGTAAGAGAGAATCTTTTTGTGTCTGTGACTTACACTCGGAGTAACACTGTAGCCGTTCTTATAAGATCATGATACATGGGATATTAACCATTGTTTTTTAATTTTAATTTTAATTTTTTTTTATTTTAAAGAGTAAAAGAAGGATAACAATAATGGGGGGGGGCTTACCAAATTACAGACAAAGTGGTAGAAAATTATCAATGGTTATTGTTTTACATATTGTTATCTACAAGATAATTTCTCAGGAAAACAAATAGATAAATAATAGTGAGTTACAGACAAAAGAGGTAGGAGATTATCAATAGTTGTTGTACTCTACTTAGGTATCTTCGAAAGAAAATAAATAGAACTCTACATGAGTGACCTATTGAATAATCATTATTCTCAATGGTTGTTGTAGGAAACACATAATAATAAACATGCATCCATTTATGAAATAGGATAGGAACAATACAAACATTACAGAGTTATGGATAGATTAGTAGGAAAATATCAATTACTGCTGTAATACATGGTGGTATCTTCAAAGTGGTTTCTCAGGAAGACAGAGATATGCAAGAAGGATCTAACAAGTAGTTACAGCCTAAGGGTTGCCAAAAATCAAGTGAGCCGTCTGGGGCCAAAGCCATTCTTTGTAGCTTTTTCTCTCCAGCTTCCCATCGCACTGGGACCCCACAACCAGTTAGTGTCCTCTTCCCAACTGTCAGCACAGGCAGCAGGAATCCTGTTGCAGACTTCTCCGGGGCTCCACCACAGCCTGTACTGTCGGGGAAGAATGGCTTCCACGGAGTCTCCGCAGGTATTGTGCAAGGTCTTCCTGGTTTACAGCTTCTGAGCAGCTCTCATGACCCCAGTCCACAGGACCTCTGACCCCTAGGGCTTAGTCTGCATTCTCATGTTCTCCGAGTCCTTGTTCAGCAGCTGCTCCTCTGCTGACTCTAGACCTTTCTGGTTCTCAATGGCAGGAGCAAGAATGGCCCGTTGTATAGCATGTATTCCCAGGGGATTTTCCATGTTTGAATGATTCACACGTCCTTAGGTGGGCATCTGCAGCTGGTGCATGGTGGGCCAATTGTGTCATTGTTTCTCTGTGTCATGATAGTTCTCAATTGAGCGGTGGCAGCTGGCCTGAAGGCTGGCGCGCCACAGCGCTCTCTGCCGCATGGCTCCAAGTGCGCCAGAGGCCCTCCCTCCAGGGGCCTACAAGGCAGGGAGTGAGCTGCCAGTCGGAAGACCAGTGTTCCCCACCCGTGGCTTCCCATGTGCCGGAGGCCCTTTCTTAAAGTTCTTGTAGAATACAGCAGAGAATCCATTAGGGTCTGTGTTTTCTTCTAATTAGTAATTTCTTTTCATGTCAGCCATAATTTATTGTTTTTACTGGATTTTTAAAATTTCATAGGCCTTTTTTGTTTAGTTTAGGTAGTTCATATGAGCCTAGGAGACTGTCCACTTTTTCAAGACTTTCCCCTTCATTAGAATACAGTTTTTCACAGTAGACATGCTCTTCTGGACTTTCACAGGATCTTTTATGGTTGCATGCCTTTCATTCTTGTTGAATAGATGTGAGTCTTTTCTCTCTTTTGTTAAGTTTGGCTAAGAGTTTATCTATTTTGGTTATTCTTTCAAGGACCCAACTGTTTGATTTGTTGATTCTTCATATTTTTTTTGTTTCAATTTCATTAATTTCTGCTATGATCTTTCTTATTCCCCTCCTTAAATTTGGGTTGGGTTTGGAATATGGTTCCTTTTTATGTATCTTGAGGTTCATCATTCAGTTAGTTAGTTCAGCTTGTTTTGTTCTATGCTGATATCAGCATTGATTGCAATAAGCTTCCCTTACGACTGCTTGCATTATGTCTAATAGGTTTTGGTGTGCTCTACTGGTATTCTCATTTGATTCCAGAAATTGTTCAATTTCTTCCTTGTTTCCTTCTGTGATTCATTGGATTTTGAATATTGTGTTGTAAAGTTTCCAGGTACCTCTAAATCTTCCACAGTTTCTTCTGTGATTGAGTTCTAGTTTTATTGCACAATGGTCTGAATATAAACAAGTGGTGATGATTTTATTATTTTATATTTATTTAAGTATGTTTTATGGACAATATGTGGTCCATTTTGAAGAATGTTCTGTGCAATTTATGAAGAATGTATATTCTGCTGTAGTAGGATAGAACACTATAGATAATTGTTAAGTTCATTTATTCAAGGTTGTGATTCAACTCTATTTTTCTTTATTGATATTTTCTTTAGTTTATCTGTCTCAATATTTCTGGAGTGTTGATTTGTCGTTCATAAATCTTCTTTCTCATGGAATGTTCTCATTTCATTCTTTATTTTGAAAGAAAATTTTGCTGAGCGTGTTAATCTGATTGAAAGTTGTTCATTTCTAAATCTACCTTCCTGGTTCTTCTGGCCTTTAAAGTTTGGGTTAAGATGCCTGCTGTTATTCTAATGGGTTTTTCCATTATAAGTGATATATTTGCTTTTCTGTGACAGATCTTAAAATTCTGGGCATTTTTTGGTTGTTGTTTGTTTTGACATCTGCAATTTTATTTATAGTGCATTGTTGGAAGCTTCTTTTCTCATTGCAGTTAGGTGCTGTTTTGTAAGCCTCGCTTACCTCTATGAAAAGCACTTTTCTCATACTTGGGAAATTTTTGTTATGATTTCTGTAAACAGATTGTGTTAGAGGTCTTTTAACTGAGTTGAAGTGTCATTGTTGAGGGTTTTAAGTGGAAATTTGTGGGAATGAGGTAGGACATAGGAGAAAGGAGGTGGGCGCTGTGCTTATGGTAAGCTAGAAGGCTGGTGAAACCTGTTGTTCAACTATGAATTGGAAAAGGAGGGAAAAAAGGCATGGAGCAAGGTAATATAAAGAACAGCAGGAGAATTAGAGTAAAGATGACAGGAGGTTAGTAGGAAAGAAGATGGGAAGGACAGAGAGAGCTGAATATAGTGAACTGAAAACTTGAAAAGGATTTAAACAAGTAGGAGAAATAATTAAAAATTAAGAAATACTTTTGCTACAGAAGCTTATATTGAAGAAACAAAACAGGGAAATGAAAAGAGGAAGAGAAAATAAATACCAAATAAATGGAAAAAAAAAAAAAATCAGGCAGGAGGCCAGATCAAATACCCCAAAAAGAAAGTATATGCATCATACTGTCTGAATGTCAGTAGGCCTAGTCCTTACTCATCACTTTTCTTTTCTTTTTTTTTTTTGTTTGTTTGTTTTTCTCTGGTACCGGGAACCAAACTCACAACCTTGTGCTTGCCAGGCAGGCACTTTGCCGCTGAGCTAAATCCCCAGCCCCTCTTTTCTTCTCCAGCATTTTTCAGGCTATTTTATGGTGCTTGTCCCATAAGAACCTAATAGTCATCATATCTGACTGTAGAATATTGGAAACTTCCAGAAATTCTAATTAGGACCATATGACTTATAAATCACAATGTTATAATATTATAATATACATATTCTCTATGTATGTCACCTATAAGTTAATGTAAGAAAAGGTTGATATTTTTATAATATTGAGATTTTTATGCAAAAAACACATATGTTTTCCATTTAACAAAATCTACTGTTTTGTATCTTTTTCAGTGGTGTTTTCATCTCCTATATCTATGTATAGTATATCCAACATTTCATTCAAATTTTTTTTCTATTGCAAATAAGACCTCTGTTTTGTTTGTATACATGAAGTTATTGATCATTGGATGTTGGATTCATAAACTACTAGTTCATTAAATTACCTTGCTGACATTTGTTTTCCAAACACTCTTTTAAAATTTTCTACATTTAATTCTAACTTTAATGTAGTCATTTTAAAACATTTTAAAAATTGCTGTGTTTATTTTTGAACTGCATAGTCAGTAGGAAATAAAAGATTTCCACAGACTGCTCAGTGGAGATGAGTCTATGCTCCCTTCTTTGAAATCTAGCCTTCTATGCAAGTGCTTTGACCTCATATTACGATGAAGATGATGTTTCTCTAGTTCCCAGGGCTGGTTTTTGAGTGGAATGACATCTCTAACTATGTGTTAGTGCAGTCCTTCTTTGGGAAAGAATGTCTAGAGAAGCCCAGAGAATGAATTGCACAAAGATGATTCATGGCCTTCCAGCTTTCTCATATTTCTATGTGTGAAATTATTAGCAATCTTCCAGACCAAGCCAGACATGAGATGAACATTTCCGAGGGATCCCTGTTAATACTGTGAAAAGTGGGTATTTTTTGGCAGAAAGCCCTGCCTACCCTGCTGACTGACATAAGCATGAGATAATATAATGGTATTGTTTAAGCCATTGTTACACTTGTTACACTTGTTACACAATGACAGTCAATTATCATGCAAAGATGTCATTTCCACTTTATCATTTACTGTTCTTTTGGAGGCATCTTTCGAATTTACTTAAAATTCTAATATTTTCTGCTTTCCACCTTGCTCAACTGGCCTTTTTTCCTTTATGAATTACTTTCCTCTTATTTATTTTTAACATTTTAGGTATTTAAATCATACTTCCATAGTACAGTTATATTTTCTATTTAATTTGGCAGCCTATGCTGTGAGCCGTCTTTTGCTCACTTCTTGGAAATAATTCAGAGATTATTTTATGCGGTGCAGCCGCTATCATGATTTTAAATAGTTCCTGGTCAGTGTGGGCAGCTCTGCTAGTGTCGCTGCGGCTTCCCCCTGCTTGTCAGATGCCATCATCGTTATCTTGCGATGATGCTGTCACTGGTTTTGCCGTTGTTAAACCCTTGCCCAAGTCACAGTCTTCATGAAACACTCGGCCGTCCTATTTCCGGTACAGCACCGTACTGCAGTGCCCACAGCTGCCCTCGTCCATTCCTCATTTTCCATCAGCTAATTCATCTTTTAGTAAAACGTCTTCTGCAGACTTAGTGATTTCTAAAGGTCTATTAATTCAGAGAATAGTGTTTTATTTAAAAAATTTATAACTTACTAATACATTTTCAGTCTATAAAAGTTAAGTAAGTGATAATATATCTATGTTTTCAAAGGATGTGAATTTTAAAAAATGATAAGCATGTAACTACATGAAAACTGTCAACACTATTCATCATGTTTATTTCTACTGTTAACATGCATTTCTCAGAGTTCATTCTACTATATATTTGGACCCTATCTTCACAATATTATTTTATGCATAAATATATTTACATAGTTCAAAAGTCAATACAATGTAAAAGAATATTCATTGTATATGCTATGTACAGTGAAACGAATTTTTGATAACTTTTAGCTTTTCTAATTTCTATTTTTTTCTCTTTTGTATACATATATGCCCCCAAAATAAAATGCTATGAAAAAAAATTTTTGATACTTTAACTGGACAAAGATGTCTTAAGCAAATTGTTGGATTCCTTTATCCAGATTTTGTAGATTGTAAAATGTTTACTTAATTTAATAGTACACTTAGAAAATATAACATCAGCTGGGTGTGGTGGCACACACTTGTAATCCCAGAACTCGGGAGGCTGGGGCAAGAGGATCATTGCGAGTTTGAGAGCAGCCTGGGCTACAAAATGAGCTCAAGGCCAGCCTGAGCTGCATAGCTAGACCCTGTCTCAAAAAGACTATTTATTTATTTATTTATTTTGAAGTTATGTTGATAATAAAATGCCATATACTATTTGTTGGATTTTCACTCTCAGAGATAAGATTGATCTATTTCTGAACCTTTGTCTTATAGTAAATGCATAAACTTTGTAGATCTTAGGTAAAGTGTTTACAACCTACCTTACAGATTATTAGGAGGCAGAGTAGGACTCCTGAATTCTCTTAATAGTAAGGATTTTCTGCACTTTTTGTTATATTCTGTAATGTTTTCTCCAAGAAAACAAGGGTTTCATACCTTACTTTGAAGGGATTACCAACTCTGCTCTTGGAGATCTTGCTCAGTAAGTCTTCTGGTCCTCTATAAAATGAAGAATTTGAATTTAATGATGTAAGAATTCATTTGTATAATTTTATGATTCTTGAAGTTCTTCAAAGGTCTCTCAGAGGTAGAAATTTAAAGCTACTTTTATCCTATTGCAATTAACAAAACAAGCTAAACTAAACATGATAAATAACCTTGCACCTTAACTCCTAAGGGTAACATCTTAGAAGAGTTTCATTCTGTTTTATAGTCCTTTTCATTGGAAAAGTATACAAAAAGATGTCATTTAATTCAAACCAAGGTAGGTTTCACTGTGTGATTTTGTTAAATGTATATTTGTTTTTCAATTATTCATTTTCTAGGTGTATTTAATGTGCTATATTCACATTGTTCTCCAGTTATGTGGTTGAAATGTGCCTCAGCATCTGTCGCTCTTGCTCTCTCCTGTTATCAGCATCACATTCCGGAAAACCCTGAGATCATCTGTGTTCCACCTTCACCTCTGGGCATGGACACTGTTCTGATCTTTATGTCCGAGAGATTCTTCTGCCCGGAAGCTTACACCATCCATCTCCTCCTTTACCAAAAGGAATTTCAAATACTTAGTAGAGTATAATGGTCATTCAGATAGATGCCAATTTATCTTTAAAGCTTACTGAAAAATAAACTGATAGCACTGGGCAGATATACCCCCTCTCTCTTCTCTGACATAGCCCCACTTCTACATATGACAATCTTGTTTGGCTTTTTTTTTCTCATATTCATTGGGATTTGGAAAGTGTTTCATTGATTTATCTATCTAACAGTCCACAAGACATGGTTCACTTCATATATTTATTTTCCTTTGCCAATCCTTAGTAAGATAATTTTTCCCTTCTGTACTCTGAAATTTTGTTATTTTACTGCCTTATTTTTTATTTGTTAATTTTTGCACCAATTGTTCATGTAAAACATAGAGATAAATTACGTTTTCTTCTACCTCTGCATACTTATGATCTCAGTGACAAAAATGTGGGAAAACTGGTTCTATTTTATGATATTAAAGATGAGGAAAATGAAAATTTAGGAAGTTAACTAAACTTTTAATAGTGGCTGTACTTTCAGAAATTATTGATAATATGATAGAACTTAAACTCTAGCTATCTGAACACATATATTGTGCTTTATTTTGTTTCAGTTATGGTAATTTCTGACATCTTTGTATTATAATGGGGAATTTGCTGGACCTTTGGTATTTTTCAAAATAAAAATCCTAAAGTATATGAACCATAAGAAATTCTTGTCACATGTTCCGTGAAGAACATTAATCATTTCATCTCCCTTCGAGGTATCCAACAAAATACTGTTACCTATGAGAATTATATGAAATATGAAACATAGTTTCTACTCTCTATAAAATCACACTTAACTGGAAATAGTTGCAAAGTGCTAGTAGAAATAAAAAATGTTATATTTCTCAATTCAATGTTTTTAATTGTTTTATCACTGAATAAAACCCATGGTAGAAAATATTTTCATTAATTATATGGGAAAAATTTTTTTAAAAGACTGCCATTATAGCCAAAACAGTTCAAGCAAAGTGAACAGAGTGAAAACAAAATTGAAAGGAGAAAATAAGTTTATATAAGTAACGAAGAAGAAATTAAACATACACACACCCATTTGCGCATAATATATGCAACTAATACAAAGATGCTTCAATTACCAAAGAGAAATGAACAGTTTGACAAATGATAGTAGCTGGTGACTAAGGGGTGTAAAAGAATCATTCAGTAGAAAGTTCAGTCTTATATTTGCTCCTTTTTTTTTTTTTTTTTTTTTTTTTGATATGAGGAATCGAATTCAGGACCTTGCGCTTGCCAGGCAGGTGCTTGTGCCGCTGAGCTATATCCCCGGCCCCTGCTCCATTTTTCTTACCCTCTGCAACATATTTTAGGAACTTTTACTTATTGTGTTTTCAAAGTATACTAATAAAATGTTTCACATTGAAAACCAACAAGAGCGAAGTTAAACTAGGAATATTTCAAAATACACTAAAACCTTGGATAGCAAGTAACTTGTTCTGCGAGTGTTCTACAAGATGAACGAACATTTCCAATAAATTTCAAATAAACAAGTGATCAACAAGTGATGTCTTGCCACATGAGTAGTACATGATGCTAAATGTCACATGATCACAGCTGAGAGAAATGTTCTCTCTCTCTCTGTCTCCCTCTGAGATGTGGGTGATCACGTCTTCGAGCAGTGAGAAATTATGGAGGGGACCTTACCAGCAGCGGAGGATGAGAAAAAGGCAGAGGAATCACTTTCTTTAAACAAGATTATGCAAGTGTGTAAAATGTACAAGATTTTGTAGCAAAACACTACCTGAATAAGGACCGAGCGCTGAGAGGGCGAAACCTGTTTAATGACAATGCAATGTCACATTTCCACAAAATTCTCAAAAGAAGGTAAAAGCAAGTGGCACTGGAGAGGGTCCTTGTTGAAACTGCATGAAGAGAAAAGGATTCCACTGGGCCAACTGATAGAAGGGGTGTGCTAATGACAGTGAAAGTCACCCTACAAAATCCCTCATTTTTGTCTCCCTCACATCCGCCATGAAAGTTTTCAAAGGTAAGTTCAGACTCATTTGTTTATTTTTCATCCTATTGGATTCCTGCCAATTGTATTTTCTTTATTAGATTGTACTATATTTCAGTATCATAATCATCTTATATGAATAATTTTGAGTTGTGGAACTTATCATCTGAATCTTGAGTATTTCTTATGGTGGAAGTCACTTTGATATACAAAATATGCATTGAATGACAAGCATGTTTCCAGAATAAATTATGCTTGCAAACCAAAGCTTTACCATTTGTGGAAATGTTTCATTGTACAAGGGACTGAAGTCGCAGAAGATGCTCCCTGTTTAACCCTCATCCTTGATTACACATCAGACTCTCGTGGACTCCTGTGTACATAGAATGTTATTCAAATTTGTTCCACATATTATCTGAATGAAGAGGACCATCTTACAAAAATATGTGAATGTGCTTTAACTTGAACTTTTAAACAGAATGTAATTTTTCATATCTTATTATCCAGTCTTTTTCATAAGGTATGCTATATGTTTGTAAAAAAATTCTTTTCCAGAAGTGTTGTATCTTAACAGGAGTCATTATGAAGAAAATTACTAATAAAGGAATTATTAATAGAACAATTATTATGTGATGTAAGTCTTTGAAATTATCTATTACAAAAATTAAAAGTTCGGGAATTGAATTTCTAAAAGCTCAAGTGAATATTTTTGAGTATAATTTAATTAATTTATATTATATTAATATCAATAAAATTGCTTTCACTTACAATGGAAAAGTATCTAAAAGTTGTCTTATGTAAATGTCCAACAGTATTATAGCACAGAATTATTAATTGTGAGGATGTCTTTGACAAAGCTAGGACAGTTACACTGCTACTTATGAAGTTTTTGAGAAGAATGTGCTGACAATGTTGTCTCATTTTTATTCTGCTCTATCTTACCATAATTCCAACCCTTTTGTAAAGACAAAAATTTCTATGGCATATATTATGAGGTAGCTTAGAAGTGCCTGAAGAACTAACATGAATTCTTGCCTACTCAAATTCTAAAAACAAAAAACAGTGACACTAATGTTTTAAATATTTAAATAAATCACTGTTTTCTCCTTGCAAATTAAACTAATGGTAAATTTCTTGTTAACTGTGTAACAAACAGTTATTAATGGGAAAAAACTTTTTCAAAAAAGGAGAGGGTTATTTTTTTGTCAGACGCATTTAGAAACATTTCCCTTCACCTTTGAAGATTCATGGTGCACTTTATTGTATTAAAAGCTATGCTAAATCTGGCTCCAGTAAAACCTGCTATGCTTTTTTCAATCCAGTATTTCCCAAACTTATTTTAACTGCAAAGAAACTTAGAATACTGCATAGAAATACTGTTCTCCAAAAGAAGGCTTCGGTAAATAGGAACCTGGTGAAAAGTTGAGGGACTGCCTCTCCTTCAAGGAAAGTCCATGGCTAACATTGTCCACAATAGATTATTTAGTAATTTGCACATTAAAGTTTCAGAAGAATTTTTTAAAAACTGTGAAATGCTGGTATTCTATCAGGAAACAAACTGCAGCCCATCCAGCCACCACTTCTTCCTAAATAAAGTTCTGTTGGAACACAGCCACATACAATTCTTTATTTTCTATAGCTGCCTTCATGCTATAATTTGAGAAATCCTCCAACTCTAAAATAAAAACTAACTGGCGCATTGCATAAAAAGGTTTGCCCACAACTGATTCATGTATTTTTCACAATCACCTCATCAGAGCATGACTTTGCCATGATATTTTAAAAACTAAGATTTAAAACAATAACATATACAGTGAATATTGGACAGGGTTGGGCCTAGACATATTTTCATAAGGGTTTAAGATATTATTTAGTTGAAAAATTCTGAGACAAGAAAAATTTATCAATTTCTATTACAACAGCTGCACATGGGCATGATAATTTTAGTATGGAAAATTTCATATGTATTATCAACTGGACCCAGATTATTAAAAAAATCAATGATGCACTTGTAAAATATCCAATTTAAATTTAGTGGGTGTTGATCTTAGTAACCATCCCACCACCCACCCTGACCTTTTCAAATACAAATGTTGTGCATGCGGTTGTAGATCATGGCAGATGAAAAATAATGTTTTCTATATCACACATTTTGGTATGAGATTGTTGCCTTGCTTCAAAAGGTCATGTCATAAATTTTTCAAATGACATTTGCTTTGTCTTTATGATATCAGCTTAAATAATTTTTTATTATATCTGTCTATCAAGATCCACATTAAGAGATAGCTTCTGAATTCACCAAATTAAAAGATATTGCTATAGAAAGAAATCTGATCAGATACGTAAGACAAATGACATAATGAATAAAAATTAAACCCAAGTGTCTGATAGCAAGAGTGACCTAGAATGAACTGTGAGGGTCTTATGCATGTAAGATGCTCTTTACTCACATAAATCATGTCAATAAAAATAATATGGACTCATGTGCCCAAAATAGATGCTGTATTTTGAAAAAGTAAATATGTTCAAAAGTCTTCTCTATTTTATTCAAATTATAATAGCTCAACATATTACAAGCAAAGTCTATTTTTCCTACCAGAAACCTACTTTATTGTTATTACACTGTAGAGAAATCCTCTGAAGTCATTTTTATTGAAGGACAGTCTGACTTGCAGAGTATCTTCTTGTGGCCCAAGCAGAATTTAAACATGGGAAGTGAGTTTTCTGAGTCAGATGTGATTTGAAGAGCCATTAAGGAGATTTAACAATAAAGTGTGCCTGGATTTCTGCACAGGCTTTGTGCAGTGCTGGCTCCTGGGATACTTCAAAAAAATCTCAGTTTGCTCATTTCTAAATGGATGCAATATTTGCCTTACAAACAACAGGACTCTAAGAAAAAAGATCAGCTGATATCTTCCAAGAAAATATTTTTCTCTGCAAAGGACAAAAGTCAAGATGGAGAAGTGTTCCTAGGTTATTTTGTTTCACAAGCAGGAAACTGGTAAATTTTTCTTGATGTCATTGTAAAGAACTGGTTGAATTTCTGGGCATTCCTTGGCATAAAGATAA
This sequence comes from Chinchilla lanigera, assembly GCF_000276665.1. NCBI lineage: Eukaryota > Metazoa > Chordata > Mammalia > Rodentia > Chinchillidae > Chinchilla > Chinchilla lanigera. Next base: position 18,442,837 of record NW_004955425.1, on the reverse strand, counting down.
TATATAAAATTTTAAAAGAAATGCTTCTTCATTAGCTAATAAGTTGCTGTAACCAGATTTTGCTAGGAAGCGAATACAAGTCCAGGTGTAAAGTTAGGCAGTGTCAGACAGCTACCTTTCAGGAATTGTGCAGTCAACACAAGAAAAACCAGGTATCCACCAGTCCAGTGTGACAAATGAAGAATTTTGCATCTTAGATATGAAGCTCATTTCCTAGGAATCTTGTCAGGAAAAAACAGAAAATGTAAGAGGCTTCAAAATAATATTAGATAAATGCATACTCATGATGGCAACTGCACAATTGATAACAGCTAAATCTTGGGAGTTGTCTCTAGGTCCATCGACTGATAAATAGATAAAGAAAATGTATTTATAAACAATGCAGAAATACACTGTTATAAAAAAGAATAAATCTTAAATCATTTTTAGAAAAATGGATACACCTTCAGACCATAATTTAAGTGAAATAATTCAGACACACAAGCTTAATATAGCATGGTTTCTCTTCCATGAGAAACTCAAAGTATAAATAATTAAAGAATGAAATAAAAGAAAGGCAATGGGAAACAGGGAGATAGATTTTTTTTTTCATATTAGAAGGGCACTAAGAAATGGGAATGGAGTGGGAGGGGAAGGGAGGTAAAAGAATAAAAATGTGTGAAATAGATTTTCTATCTTCCCATAATCAATGTGACCATGTACAGTACACACATGTACTAATCAAAATTAAAATTGGAAAGATAATATTTGAATAATGACGACTCACATTGTGTGTGAAACTATGAAAAAATGGGAGGAAAAGTAGCTGTCCCCACATTCTGCTTATTTTCTGGGACATCAGGTAATTCATGGTGCAGAGTGGTGGTAGTGTGACAATTCTATCAAAGGAAAGCCAGATTTTTACAGGACTTGTATTAGCAGAATAATAAAAACAAACGTGTTTATTATTTTATACATTCATGCAATGGACATTTATTTTATACTCACTCTGAGCCAGATGCTGGATAAAATCATGCAGATACAAATGTATACAGAAAAAATTCGGTATTCTCAATGTGTTTTCATCAAAGAAGGGATAAACCAGTGTATAAAAATACAAGATAATGTAATCAATAGCACCATGGGATACCTTGTTTGCAGTGCTGGTGTATCAGTCAGGGTTTTACTGGAGAAACAGATATGACACAGGATGTACAAATTATAAGAAATTACAAGATTGGCTTATGACGGTCAGCCAGAGAGTTGTATGGGGAAGTGTGCAGAGGATGTCTGTACACTGAAGACTGAAGGGATCAGTCCAGGGTCTGGAGTTCACTGCAGAGTTCCGTGCAAGTCCGTACCAGGAGGCATCATGATGAGTCTGTGACAGAAGGCTGAAGGGTCCAAGGTGGAAGCGAAAGAGTCTGCACTAGAAACCAGGAGACTATGTCCAAGCTGAAGGTGAAGACTGGAGCTCCTCCAAAAGGAATGGAAGTTCCTCTGTCCTTCTTCATTTCCCTTTTATATTATCTAGGTTATGATCCCTAGGCTCTTCTCACCCTAGGGTGTAGAATTGCTGAGCCAATTGCTGAGCCAAGTTCAGTTATGCTTCTAAACTTCTCAAGTTGACATAATCAATCAACCACTACAGCTGGGGATTGAACCTTGAATCTTGCACATAATAGGCAAATGCTCTACCACCAAGCTACAACCGAACTCCTACTGTAGGATTCTTTAAATAGACAAAAAAAAGAATATTTAACACAGTGTTGAAAGTCAGGCCAGAAAGGCCACATTTAAGACATCACTGTCTGGAATAGAGCTTAGTGATCACAGTGGATTATGTCAGAGTTGTATTATGCCTGTTTGTGTTTAGGCTGCACAAATGACTATTTCTGAGCACATACAATAATTAGGGTGTGCTGTTTACAGCTCAAATGCCAGCACCAACTGAATTACTAGCAGAGGATTCCAGTTTTGCTCCTCAGCATAGTTTTTACCTACTGTGTTACCCTGAGGAGCCAATATCAGTATGTTAGGGAATTGGTTTGGCATGTAAGAAGATAACATTGCAATTCACTTTCCTAGATTCTCAACTCGAATGCAGCCTTCCAAATCAAGGGAATACAAACGCCAATGAGATATGTTTAAATTAGGAGCCTGAGGAAGACTTCCCTCTTCTAACATTTGGTTCTCCACAGGTACCTAAAAAGTGAGCTCTGTGAATCACACTTCAACTCCTCAGTGCTACCTTCTGTTTATTTAAAAAATATTCAAGGATGCCTTCCCCAGGAGGTTTCCAGTGTCCTCAATGCCCGTTCAAAATGCCATCTGTGTACCTTCATTCAGTTTCACGCAACAATCCAATATGATGACCAAGATCATGGCTGGCAGCTGAAACTTCACCTTTATGAAAAAGCAATGTAGAATAGAATATTGGATAAATGTTCCCTGGCAGTTCATCCAGGTATTTGAGCAGACATGGTTTTGATAAAGTATAATTTCAGAAAACAGCTCACTGTATTTCTTTGTGCCTACCTGAAGCATGTTCCTGCTCAGCTGTGTTCAAAATGCCACTTTACACTTTGCAACAACCTGGCAGTGTTTAGCACAGTCATCTGGTGCCCTAAAATGTGTACATGGTTGTAACTGGTTAGTCTTGGTTTCCAAGGTGACACACTGTCTTCCTCATTGCTCGGTGAGGGATCCAGCTGTACATTTTCCTTTCATTCAGTTAACATAGTCACAGATCTACTTAGAAAGAAACTACTGGTCCCTTATTCCTTAATTCTTTGTCCTTTCCCCACTGTAAGTGGCATCTTCTCTGAAGAGACTTTATCCTATATATTTTTTCATACTTTAAACCTTGTGATTTTCATTCTTACCAGGAAAAAAAAATCTGTCTGTTGATTACTTTGCTGTATTTGTAGAAAGGAGAAACTCATGACCCAAAGGCACTAGGCAAAACCAAGATTCTTCATTTCTGTAGTCTTCGTGGCAGTCAGGAGGCTCTGAATAGAGCTACAGGAAGTTTCTGCAACAGCCATAGAAAGTTTGTGCCAATCCTCCGTGTTCAGTGATGTAAGGATGCTCACAGGACACCACTCAGTTCTAGTTCCTGGAAGTCTCTGTCCTTTCCTTAAGGAAAAGAACAGCAACAGAAACTAAAATAACGAAAGTGACATATTATTTTCTCCATTCCACGTTTCTGCTAGAAGCTTGATTTAATATTATTCATTGCTAACACTGAATAACTTAAGAACTGAAATTAGATGTCAGTAAACTCAAGAAGATAAAAACCACATACAACTACATGTTATGTTACCCTGATGAGCCATTATATTGGCATTTGAGCCTTTAAAAATCACAGTGGTTAGACAAAATAATTTGCATTGCCCAGTATCTTGTAAAAACAGCTGAATGCTTTATTTCACAAACTTCCTTCTCAGGTTCTGCCTCAGTGATTTTCACTCACTGAGGAGGATCACTGAGCCATGAAATATTCTCCCCAGGCACACACGGCTCGCTAGAATTCTCCTTCACAAAATATTGATTTCATGATTAAACTTTCTATCAGATGAGAACTCAAGGTCTGAGCTTTAGACTTTTCATACTGCCTTGCATTTATGGTTTGAAAATCCTTGAAAATTGTCTATTTCCATGAATAAAATATAGAGATAATGTTCTATCATGGAGAAGATTAGATTTATTCCCAAATCCCATTGCTCACAGGAGGCTATTATTTTGTCAAATTTATGGTTACATTAAATACTTAAACTTCATTCTGCACTTATACGCAATTGTGTACACGTCTTAAAAGTAAGGCTGAAAGTTTATGATGTTTAACTACTTAGGAAAATGTTCAGTGGTGCCTTTCAGCCTACATTTAGTTTTGTCTTTTCCCAGAACAATGATGCTTATAAAAGAATGCATTTTTAAAATTTGATATGTATTGAGCTACACAAATTAAATGACAAGGTGAAGTACTTACATAAGCTCTCCATGTTGGGATTTGAGTCTACTGTTTACACTAATAAGGTACTTTGCAGTACCCGATCTGCACAATGTGGATCACAAACTCCTGCAGATACCAAGGTGATTCTTAAAGTTTAATACTTTAAAACTCTAATAGGGAGATTCTGAGTTGTATTATTACTCCATTATTGTTTTTTAATTTAGGATGACTTACTCATAAAAGCTAAATTCCAACTTCTCCGTGGGTATCTTCCCAGAAGAATTAAAAACATCATAGCGCAGCAATATGTGTGCACCCATGTGTATAGCAGCACAATTTGTAATAGCTAAATTGTGGAAACAACCCAGATGCCCATCAATCAAGAAACGGATAACAAAAGATGTGGGGTTTTTTAATATAATGGAATGCTATTCAGTCATAAGAAGTATAAACTTGAGACTTTTGCAGGTAAATGGATGCAACTCAAGATCATACTCATAAGTGAAATAAATCAGACAATACATGTAAACATCATATTGTCTCACTAGTGTGAGAAACTGAGTGACAAAATAACTTCCAAAACATACAATAGATATTGGGAATAGGGAAGAAACAGCCCAAAAGAAAAGACAATCTTCAATGGGAGAATGGGGAAAGGAAGGGAAAAAGAAAAAAAAAACTATATATATGCACATACATACACAAGATAGTTAAAATAGTTACATAGCTAGTGTCCCTTAGTTCATTGAAAAGAAAGGTTTGTGTTAACATTGTTTGGACAATATTTCATATGTACATCTTTCACTCTGAACAACTATTATGAATATAAAAATATGTACTGTATTAATTATTATTACTCCCCTACTAGCCTGTTTAGAAACTCTTTTATTGTTATTTGCTTTTTTATCTTTAAAATAAAAAAATTAAGTTATAGTTATGCTTTACAATGGTTTCCCTAAAAGTCAAATGATCTTACACCTATAAAAAGAAAACTAAATGTAAATATCATAGTTTCTTAATGTGAGATATTAATGACAGCAAATTAACTGTATATTTTTTTGTCAGTGATTGTCAGTTTTTATAAGCTTTCAAACTCTCTCCACTAAAACCAAATAATGGATGTACAAATAACTTGAATGACTACCAATGTAAACACATATTTTTGGAGCTACTCTTTTGATTGTCCAAGTGTCTAAGAAACAAAACTATTGCCAAGAATGCAGCAGGTGGGTTCTTTACTGTAGCACTGATGATGTAAATGAACCTACTGTAATTGTCTGGCTCTATTACAAAGAGATAGAACAGGTTTTGAATATGTGTCTTACATTTAGGGCTTATGTTTTAAGTCAAATTTTATGCCACTGCTATCTGATGATTCTACCACTTGATTATATTACTTTTAATTCTCTAGTTCTGCAACTGACCTTTCACTGAAACTCTAAAGACTTCTGAATGTAGTAGAACCCTGGATTCTTGACGTACACACCAGATCTCTTAGAAAGACATAATGCCTTCAAATATTAAAGTGATTTTTGTTACCCATGGTTTCTCTATATTTAGTACTGTGCATATTAACTGTTGCTAGCAATACAAATTTCTCATTCTTTAAAAAAGTATTATTAGAGGTTACCATTAGTACATACATTGTTCCAGAATTTTAAAGTTTAAATGAAGATTAAAGGGCATTTACCACACAATGCATCAAAAAATCACATTTTAAAAGAAGAAAGTTATAGTAGATTCTGAAAGTTAATGAAAGATTTAACTTTATTATTACTATTTATTATTATTATTATTCACATTGATATTCAGATCAACTTTTTATTAGGGTAACCATGTAATTGATTATCCAAATTGGAGTGTAAGGGAAGGTAAAAGAGGGAATAATCACTCATTAAGTAATTAGAATTGTCTGGGAGAACAAGAATACATTGCTTCCTTATCTGTGCTCAGCTGAAGGTTTTAGAGCACTTAATTGAAATATTTAGAACACTCTCATCACATAATTCTCTGGAGACCAGATATGGTGGCGCATATCTGTAATCCTAGCACTCAGGAGACTGAGGCAGGAGATTTGCAGTGAGTTCGAGGCCAGCATAAGCTACATCACAGAAAGTTCAAGACCAGCCTGGACTACAGAGTGAGATGCTGTCTGAAAAAAAAAAAAAAAAAAAAAAAAAAAAGTAATCTCTGGAACTCTGATTTTATATTCCATTCCTTTTTGGACATTTCTGGTCAGATAAATTTAAATGTTATCAAATATATAAAAATCTCCACGTGATTCACATTGTTTGAGTAGGAGACTGTGTGTACCTAGACTCATGTCTCTTCTATCTCCTCTTGGAGGTTCACCCTGATTCCTGAAGTAGCACTAGAAAGTAGTGAATCTCTGAAGAAGGTTTGCAAACCACTGCCTTCAACATTTTTATTCTCTCCCACTTCTCTTCCCTCTTCAACACCATCATCATCCTCACCCTTGTTATTATTAGAATCTGTGTCTTGCTCTGTGGTCCTGGCTGGCCTAAGAGTTGTGCTCTTGCCTCAACCTTCCCAGTGCTGGGGTTGCAGAAATCTATGGCTTTCATGAAAGAAAAGAAACATTTATCAAACATTCATGAAATGAAATGCAACTGAAATTTAAATCTATGTCAAATTGATTGTAAAACCTCTCTAATTTATCAGAAGAAAGTAGATTTCTGCAAACTTGTGTCAGAAAATTCTTTTCTCATTGTAACCCAGGTTATGGTGCCTGGCAATAAATAAACCTTCCCTTTTCAGAGGTTTAAAACAAACAAACAAATAAACACAAAGAACGTATTTAGGGCAGAGTGTTTGTGGTTTACACTATACTGCATATCCTTTGCAGATTCTCTAAGGTGGTTCTAATTTATGCCTGGACATATACGTCTTGATTCCACAAGCAAGAAAAAGAAAAATGTTGAAGTATTCATTGCTTCTTAAGGTTGAAACCTTAAGATAACACATGTCTTTTTTCTTTTATATCTCATTGCCCAGAAGTTAAATGTTTGTGTCTAAGTTAAACAGAATGAAGATGTGTAATTCTTTCATGAAGAAGGTCACCAAATAATGCATTCAGTGGCCCATGATCTTATTTCAGCAAAATCTATCTTCTTAAAACAAGTTTTATTCTTTTCTAAGGCACCAACCATACCATGACCATTTTCACATATTTAGACAAAAAAGAAAAAAAAATGCATTTCAACTCACTTTCCAATATCCATCTCAAATTTCTTCTGCTCCAAATTAAATATTTAAAACTTTCCAATTGTTTCTGAAGTAGAAGTAGTGCTTCCTAAAGTTGATGTGCCTTAGTATTTTCTGGAAAATGCATGAAAATGCAGATTCTGACTCAAAAAATCAAGATCATGTCTGTGACATATGTGTTGGTTTGTTTTAAATGATATCTTGAACCACCTCTAATTATGTTCCTTAAGGCATTTTATCCTCAGGGCCATACTATCTGAGCCTTAATCACTCCAGGGACAGTTAGGGACCGCCTCTACACTGTGGATACTGGAGAATTATGAACATGATCCAAGGTAATAAGAGCTAAAGTAATCCAGCTAACTTCACCCCACTTACCGTAAATAAGCTGCTCCCACAGCTCCAGCTTGCTGTTGCCACATTCCTTGGTTCAGACCCATGTGTGCCCCTAACTGTTACTGTTTACATAAAAAACATCTTGAAATCTTCATGTGTCAAAGTGGGGGTCTAGTGGATGCATGCTGGATCACGGATGCCCTAGAGCTGATTGTGCTGTGAGAAGGTTGTGTCTAAGTGGAAGAGGTACTTTACTGAGGACATGACCCAGAAAGGCATATTTCCCCCTCAGCTCCTCCCACCCCTCCCTCTCTACCACCCTTCCTGGCTGCCATGGCATCAGCACCTTTCCTGGACCCACCCTCTTTTACCACATTAGTTCTTCCTTGGAGCCAGCAGACCAAGGGCTGTAACCATCAAGAAAGTAAACCTCGTCTTTATGTTGCGGGTGTTAAGTATTGTGTGTTGTTCAGTGATGAGAAAATATCTAGGATAGACTTTTGTATGATGAGTGGGGTCAGCACCATAACTATACTTAACCATGTGGTCCAGAGACCTTTGGGATTGGTTTGCAGAAATAATTTAGGAAGATTTGTAGAACAGGGCTAGAGAAGCCCAGGTACACTATAAGAGGATCTTGATAGCAGTACTATTCAGAGCTCAGAAGATCAGAATGATGAAAAAAAATACAAACAGCAAAGGCCAGCCTCAGGGATTTCAGTTGGGAACAAGGACCCTATTGGAAATTGTACACAAGACAGTTTATATTTTGTTTATGTCCTAAGACTTTGTATGATATCAAATTCAGTGGAGGCCTAGTAATTTATCTGTTGGAGGAAATTTTAAAACAGTTGAATATTCAGACTTTGGCAAGGGCACTCCTGGTAACTTTCAGCCATGTTTGCAGTTAAAAAGAGCTAAAAGCCCATTTGAAAAGTTTTCAGATTCACCAGTAAGAAAAGGTCTTGAAAGTGCAGGCACGGGACAGTATGGTTGCAAAAAGATTTGTTGTGTACATTGCATGGGGACAATAGGAAAGATCCCTTAAGGGAATCCCTGCCTTTTGCTAGTTCAGAGGTACCAAGGAAAAGATTCTCATGGCACCTGCTCCAGAAAGGTCACCTAGGTACTTGCTTCTCACGAATGTATTTCACAATGCTTACCCATCCTGGCATTCAGAGGCCTCTGCAATCAAGATGTAAAGGGACCTGGCTACTGTTGGAGCTGGCAATGGACCTTCTCGTTATCTATATGCTGCTGGTGCTGTGAACATGTGGAATGCAAGAACTGTGATCTTATGGAGTCTTCCACCCAGATTTTGGAAGAAGTCCTGGGACCAGGCAGTGTGTACCTGAGAGGACAGTGCTTGAAGGTGTTAGAATAAAGCAGAAAGTACAGTGGATAAGTGAAAAGTTGGAGAAGCTAGGGATATAGAGTGACTGCTGGGGAAAGTGGTGGGCAGTGAGAAAAGCTACTTCAAGAGAGAGGCCATGAGTGCTGCGACAGGAAGTGCCCCTGTGTGGGCCTGCCTGTGCCCCTTGGAGCTCACATCTCACCACAACTGGCTCTGAGTGCTCAGTGTAGAACCACAGGATTTAATACTTGTCCTGATGGGTTTCAGTGTCACTTTGGCCCATTTCCTTTTTTCTTCCCCTGTGTCTTTCTGAGGAATGAAATCTTTATGGTATGACATTTTATATCTGCAGTGTTTACCTTTCTTTGTTTATTTTTATAGAGATTCACAGCTAAGAATTTTCACTGAGTCTCAGAGGAAACTTTGAACTTGGACTTTTCCACACTGCTGGAAATGTTATAATTTTGATGATGCTTAGAGAATGACTAAATTTATAAAGTGTGAGATATTATATAAATCTTGGGGGCCAGGGACAGAATGATGTGCTTTAGATCTTTTTAAAAAAATCCCTGCAATGCTTTGTGTGTTCAAAGGTGAGCATTTGGGAAAGGGAATGAACCCTGAGGTGCCACACTTGAAGGTGCTGTTACAAAGTGGTGTCTAGTAGGAAGAGCAGGTCACAGAAGGTGTGGCCTTGAAAGGTGAGTCACCTCCCCCTCCCTCCTCTCTCTGCTTCCTTGCTACCATAATGGGAGCTCCTTTCCTCTACTCGGGCCATTTTACCAGTACATTAATATTAATATCAAAGTTAAGTAAAGGGTACATGGTACCTCTGTACATTTTTGCAAAATTCCCATAAATATAAATTATTAAAATTAAATGTTAAAATTGAACCCTTCCATGTTGTGATTGTAGCTAAATAAATTATAAGTATACTAATTTGCAAGTTATGTGGAAACAGATGTAATTTTTCTTTGTATAGTTCCATTATAATAACACTAAATTATGTCTTTAAATTTCATATTTTTGAAAAAATATTTTGGATTAATTTGTTGCTATGCAATATATAATAAATACAGAATTTAGTCATGTTCCATGCAGGATTTACATTCTATTCAGTGAAATTTATTTCATTTTTTATGTATTGCTATGAAACAAATATAGCAAAAATATTTAAGTGTTTTTATTGCAAAAATGAAAGAAGTATTAACTAAATAATGTAAACATATTGGAATTCATTTCCATTAGCTAGAAATGTATCAGAACTGTTTCTTTTTGTGTTTTCAATGATATGAAGGGACTATCTACAAAATTCATTTAATTTAATTTAACAATTTACTCTATTTTTGTGTAAGTAGAAAATTTTGCAGATTTCATATTCCCAACCATTTTGTTAGGTAGTCTAGCAGGAAGAATTTACACATCAATGTGTGATTTTTTACATGTACACTGAAGTATTTATATTGCATATTTATTGTACTTAAAGCATTTACTATTCATGTCATTCCACTGAATTGTTTTAGCAAAAGTTTGAAATGCCTTTTTTTGCAAGAAATGATTACTTTCACAATTTACAAAACACATTCCTGAAAATATCAAACTAAATTATATGATTTTTCAGATAATTGAATAATAGAAAAACAAAAATTGTAATAGGACTCAGAATTAGGAAATTTCATTTAGAATTGCAAGACTTTATTTCCTAAATGACTCTATACTCTTTTTCATAATAATAATTAGTAGTGGCACTTTTATGATTTTAGAAATGATTTGTTTGTATTTTCAGTGATCACATTTATGCACATTATAAATTGGGAGTAAAACAGTTTTACAAAATTTCTATTGAAAAGCAGCAATCCAGAAAGCTGAAATTTTCCCCTAACCCTGAGCTTACATTGTCCACTCTTTTTGATGCCTAAGTATTTATCTATATATTTTCAATTAACAAAGCAATTTATCTGCCTATTTTATGTTTCAGGCTTTAGGATTATATAGCGTTCTGTATTAGATAAAGGCATCTGTCTATTTAAACCTGTCAAACTCCTAAAATATCCCAACATATGTCGAGCTATCTTCTCCCACAAATCTAATCTTGTTAAACTGTAATACTGCTATATTATTATTATTATTACATTAAACATGTTATGTGTGGCTGAGCAATCTACTTTATTATGGCCATTATCAAAACTTTTATATCTGATTGTTCTCTCAATTTAATTGTTTTACCTTTAAAGGATGGTGAGGGAGGGTTGTTGCTTTTCTGTGTTTTTCAGTTATTTAAGGCTGAACATGCTACCAGTTGTGTAAGTCTCTGTTTGATCCGTTCAAGTTCAGGATTTACTTTACCAAATGCATCAAATGCAGAGAAAGTCCCGTGGGACCTGCTGTCCCACTCAAGTCTGGCACAGTGGCTGTCTTGTCTCTGGGCAGTACAATCTGGGCACTTTCCTTCTGTTGCCTTCTGTTTTCCATCTTTTCTTTGTGTATCCTGTTAAAGTCGTTGCCTTGACTTCAACCTACTTGAGGCTGGAATATGGTTCAAGCTGGGGGTGACAGTTCAGCAGACTTGTCAACTTCATTGTCCTGAGAGCCTTGCAGGGAATTTGCAAAGACTCCATCGGGGTTTGTCCAGGTAGGTCGTGATGTCACGCCTTTGGTGGTGGAACCCGGTCTCTGCCCTTCCTCTCTGGCCTTACTCCCCTGCTGTGTATTGTGGATACCGTGAGCTAAGCAGCTTTGTTATGCCATCCTCTCTTGCTGTGATGCTTCTGCCTTGGAGCCCGGTGACGTGGACTGAACACTCTAAAACACCAGCCAAAGTAAACCTCTCCTTTCTTAAGATGCAAGTGTCTGGCATTTTGTACCAGAAACAAGACAGTTGATTATTACAGAAAATTAATGTCAGCTAAGTATGGCTGTTGCTGTGATTATACTTAGTCACATGCCGGAGCCTCAGAGTGGGCTTACAGAAGGAATTTAGAGGAGTTTGGAGCTAAGAGCTAGAGAAGCCCCAAAATTCCATATGAAGAGCCCTGTTCCGGGGGGATTAAAAAAAACAGAATGCTGATAGAAGTCAGACGGTAAAGACAAAGTCATGAGGTTGCAAATAGAAAACTAAGATTTGTGTCAGGGATTGACACTCACGTTAGATTCTGGGAAGAACTCATCTCCATTTTAACCATGACCTCAGACTCTGCAGAAGGCTGAGTTTGGGGGCTACAGACTATTTGATGTGGTGGAGGAAATTTCAAGGAAGTTCAACATTCGTGTGCTGGCACAGACACTGCTGATTGCTACTAGCTGGGTTACAGTGAGAACTGGGAGCAAAAAGCACAGCAAAATTACTTGAAAAACATAAATTTTGGCTCCAAAAGAACCACCAGTAAAGTCATGGCTATAGGATGTGTGATTGCTGAAAAGATTAGCAACATTAATAGAAATAAAATCCTTTGGATGGGGGCAAGAAGAAAGATGCTTTGAGGGCGTCTCAAGAATCAGTAAGACCCCATCCATTGTAGGCTAAAGGTGTAAAATGTAAAATTTCCTTTGGGAAGACAGTCCTTGCCCTTCCCCCAGCCCAAGAAGGGCCATATGGGCAACTGGTTCCCTGTGATTCATTGCACCATGTTTAGCCATCCAGGTACTCCAAGGCCACTGCAGTCATGGTCCAAGTGAGCAGGTGGCAGACTGCCGTGTCACCTATCTTACCCTCATTTTCAGCATTCAGAACACAGAAATTGTGGAAAAGTAGAGGCTTCCACTCAAATTCCAAAAGAAGGCTTGGGAGACCAGGCCGTTCACCCCTGAGAGGGTGATATGTGAAGTAGTGAGCAGGAAGCTGAAGGTACAGTGGAGATTCCACATGTTCGGAGATGCCAGAAACATGGAACTTCTATGGAGCAAAGCTGTAGCCAGGGAGCTCAGCCAGTTCAGGAAAGACAGGATGTGCTATGACCGACAAGATCGTAGGGCTGGGGCTGCAGAAGGTCTCTACAGCTCACATCTGACCACTGTCTGCTTCCAAGGGCAGAAACAGTGTATGACTTCATGTTTGCATTACTGGGGTTCAGTCTTCCTTTGATCTGATTTGTTTGTCTCTTATTTCTCTGTTTGGAAGTATTTACCTTGTCATGATTGCTGATTGAAATTACATAACATTCTATTTAGGGTTTACAGCTAAAAGTTCACCTGGCATCTCAGAGGAGACTTTTACTTTGACATTTGAACAGTGTCAGACTTATCACACAGAACTCGGGTTCCACTGACATCCCCCATTATTAAGATCTTTATGTCCCTTTCTTGGTCCAAATTTTCAAGACAAATGTTTAGTTTCTTTCATAGACAATTTGGGATTAGATGCCTGAGATCTGGGAAACTGTAGAGAAAGAAACCAGGAAACCTCAACATTAGTTGTGTTATTATGTTAATATTCATATAACCATCATTTCGGGGCTGGGGATTTAGCTCAGCGGCAAAAGCGCCTGCCTGGCATGCGCAAGGTCGTGAGTTCGGTTCCTGGTACCGGAGAAAAACAAAAAAACAAACAAACAAACATATAACCATCATTTCAGAGCAGTACTGCCAGTCTAAGTTACTGGGATCTATCACTCTACTCCAGATACTTGTCTTAGTATCATTAGTGAATTAATGGTGTAGGCCAGCATCACATTTACACACACACACACACACACACACACAAGCAAGCACATGCATTACAATCATCATGACTGTAAAATAAAACATCATCCATGTTTTGATCCTATGACAGATGTGCCAAACAAATTGTGTTGTTCCTTCACTTTTCCTATTGATCATACATGATCTGGTTGTATCAAACTCTAAATTAATTAAGCTTCCATGTGCTTTCCATCTACACCACTTATTCTTCTGGCTTCTCACCTGTGTCCTTTTTTCTTCACCATTAGATACTTACGACTTTTAAAAACCTCCTAGTTGACCATAGTGGCACATGCCTGCAGCCCCAAGGCTGAGACAGAAGGATCTACATAGGGAGAACTTGTTTCAAAGAAAATTATGAAATTCTCTATTTTGTTATTTTAAAAGTGTTTACAGGCAGAGGTTTATTGAATACATGTATTCAATCATTATCTTTACTTTTAAAAGCTCATATTTTTAAAATTTTATTACAAAAAATACTTTCAGAAATGGTAAAATATAAAGAATACATGAGGGCACAGGAAAATATTCTCATTATCCCACCCCCAAATTGCAGCAATGAATAGTCTGTAATATATATTTGTAGATGCTTCTCAAAATAATCATTTAAGTCTTGATTCTACCAAATTAAACCACAAGCACTGTTATGGTTGATGCATTGTGTCAACTTGGGGAGTCTAGAGGTGTGGCTAAATGACTCAGCAGGGAGCCAGGGTGCTTACTTTGTATACATCCTGAGCCTGTGCAAGAGGAGGGCATGGAGATTATGTGAGTGCTACATGCTCCCTGGGTGGGGGTAGCCTGCTTACAATGTAAGGCAAGGAAAGAGGCTGCTTGCCAACCTTCCCCACTTTTGCTCTTGTTGCTTTTGCTGTGTTCTGCTGCCATGAATGTTTGCCTCTGCCATGTGCCACTCTGCCTTGGAGCGAGCCGAGTATGGACTGAAACCTCCACAAACTGTAAGCTAAATAAACCCTTCCTTTCTTAATTTTGGGCATGGAATATTTTGTCTCAGCAATGGGCAAAAAGCAACCAAGACAAGCAGATATCAATACACAGCCCAAAAGATGGGAAAATCTTTTAAAAACTGAATGGATAAATAAATTATGATAGACGCATTATATAGTAAATTCCTAAACATAATGCTATTCAGAGTAACAGAAATATGTCTAAATACTATTGTTAGGTGTAAAAAGTAAGTTGAGGATCAATACTTAGACTATAATATGATGAATGTGTTTACATTGATGGATTTATCACACTCACACACTTATATATATATATGGTTAACAGAAATACATATAGGACACATGAAATATTATTATACCAGTTAGGATTATGACATTATGAAATATGAACATACATGGACATACAAATGTATAGATGTATATATATATATATAAATGAATATGGAATGATACATGGGAAATATTGAATTTTTTTATTTTTTTTCAGTATATTGTAAGTAATCTTTTAAAAAGAATATAACAAAAAAGATATTCCTATAATTATTAGGCAAATACAGGATTGCAAAGTGAAGATTATTAACTTTTAATAAAAGGAAAAGTTTTTAAAAAAACTTTATTTGATTACACGCAAATTAATTCTGGGCAAAAATCATCCTTTCAAAAGACAGCACAGAAAATGGCAAAATAAAAATTAATAAATAAGATTAGACAATATAGCCAAATAGGAAAATATATTTGTTAATGCATGACAGAAATTTTAAATTACTATTCAGACACTTTGTTCATAAGTCAAATAAATATTTCTTTTTTCTTCATTAAAATAAAATGAATTCAAGTATAGATAATAAGTAAAGACAATTAAATACCTACTTTTTGAAACAATATTCAAACATTATACTAAAGAGACGTGAACTAATGAAATAGCATAGGATTTTTATCCGTAAAAGGCAAGAATAGAGAATTGTGAATAATGAAATTCTTGCATATGGTCTATGGGTTCAAAATGGCACACCTTTTCTACTTGGAAATTTACCAACATAGATACAATGCCTTAAAAAGAATGGCTTTTAAGAAATTATCCTAAATAAATAGGTGTATACCACACCCACAAACTCCTACACATATCAGTAACAGAAAACACATATTGGATATATGAATATTTTCACACATTGCTACATCATACATAAAAACCATGGTATGCACGTGTAATACAATATTATATATCTAATAAAATACTGATATAGGTCCATATTTGATATGGAACTATGTACATGGTTTTAGTGGGTGTTTTATATCATATATATTTAAAAGTGAATAGACGTATGCAATAAGAAAAATGTCTGGTTGGCTACAGAGAAATATGATAACAATCTGGATCTTTAATAAAAATATTAGGGCTATTTAAAAACATATTTATTTGTTTTTTATTTTTGGTTCTAGGAATCAAACTCAGGACCTTGCACTTGCCAGGCAGGTGCTATGTCTCAGAGCTACAACCCTGGTATCCACATTTTAAAAACACTTTCTCTGTGATTCACATGACTATTTCAGCAATAAATGATAAATTTTAAGCTACTTATAAATTCTTAAAGAAATATCCAACTGTGATTTTTCTTAAAAATATTCTGTTTACTGGTACCATGTAGATATACATATTGATCGTGTTCATCATGGGGAACTTGTATCTGTACATCATATATCTTGATTCCTCTTTCTTTTCTGTTCCTCTCCCTTTCCTTCAACCCCTCTTCCTCTCTTTATGTAAAAAGTCTTGTTTCCTTTTTTCCTTTTTTCGTCATCATTTCTTTCTTTTCCCTTCCTTCCCCTCCCCCTCCCTAGTTCTCCTTCCCATTTGGATATTTCCTTCCTATTTCACAATATTTATTACACACTTTGGTCCTCACTTATACTTCCCATTTTTCATACCAGAGAAATAATATGATATTTACACATGTGTCTGATTTATTTCACTTAGGATTATGGCCTCAAAGTGCATCCATTTACCTAGAAATCTCTCCAGCTTTAGGGAAGAGTAGTACTCCATTGCATTAAAAAAAAACACATTTTTTTTAATCTATTCATTAATTGATGGGAATTTGGGTTTTCTCCAGGATTTAGCTATTATAAACTGTGCTGCTATAAACATGGGTGCACATATATCACTGTAGTACAGTGCTTTTAATTCTTTTGGGAAGATACGAAAAAGGGAATTAGCTGGGTCAAATGGGACCTCTAGTAGGTCTTTGGGAGTTTTTCTGAGGAATCACCACACTGATTTACATCACTGGTCATTTGAGAGATGCAGGGTAAAATAATGTTGTGATTCCATCTCAGTCCAGAAAGAATGGTTATCAGATATCAATCAATAACAAATGCTGGGGGGGAGGTGGAAAAAAGGTACTCATCTCCACCACTGGTGGGAGTGTAGACTGGTGTAACTATGATTTTCAGACAATCAAAATTAGATTCTCTCTATGGGCCTGATATAATCACTTGAACCATTGTAAAGTGCCTTTCAGGGAGGTTTGGAACCACACAATCTCTTGCTCTCTCTTCTCACTGGCTTTGAAGATAGAAGGCTCCATGACATCCCCAGCTGCAGGGAAATGACTGCTGCCAACAGTGGAAAAATTTGTGGAGTCCAGGCCTTCCCTAGTTAAATTTCCAGGTGAGAAGGCAGCTTTATGCCTTGGTGTCCTCATCTGAAACTCTAAACAAGAACTCAGGCCCGGATTTCTGGAATTGGTAAATGGGTCTGTGAAACCACTAGGTCAGTGGTAATTCATTAGCCAGCAACAGAATATATGTATCTAAAAGAAAAAGTCTGAAGAGCTATAGTAATGAATTTCTTCAGGGTGGCAGCGAGGTTACAGAAGTATAAAGACAAAGTGGAATGTCATTAGTGAGAATACAGGTGATTAGATGGGGCTTTCACTTTTATTTCAAAAATTTATATCATTTTACAATAGTTTTGTACATAACATTTTAAACTTTTTAATTAAAAAGCGAAACAAGGACTTTAATATAAAGCACACAAGTGATCTATGGAAACCCAACCTTGGCAGGAGAAAACTTATTTTTTTCCCATCATTTCAAGAGTAAAGTAGTTTTTGAATTTTTCCTAATTCAAACTCCTGGTGTGTTAGCAACAGGAGGTAGACTTCAATGAAGAGATATTCAAAAGCATGCCAAAGCTTCCTGAAAGCTATCAAGGGATAACTTCCAGGCCACGAAAGGTGCAGAGCTAGTACTACCCCTAGGTAAGGTATTACAATTCAGAAGAGCTGTTTTGCAGCTGTTCACCAGGAGCACTTGATGAAGGGGTGCTCTCGTATCCCAGCAGAGAGGGAAGAAGAAAACAACTCTTCTGTCTCACCCTTGCTTCTCTCTACAATCCCCTACATTTGCCTTCCATTTCACAAGAACAATCAGAATACAGACAAAATGATTATTTGATGCAATATATAAAGATGAACTTGTAGAAGTAAAACCAATGTGAAGAATTTTATCTGGAAGGGCAAATAAGAGAATATATAGAAAACAGGAACATATGAATATGTGGATACATATATGAATATGGAAAGATACATGGGAAATATTGATTTTTTGATATTTTTATCACAATTTTTATTTTTAAATGAATATAACAAAAAAGATAATCCTACAATTATTAGGTTTGTATAGCTGTCCAGATGAGCTTTTGGGCAGTGCACTAGCTAGAGTGCATGCCACGTGGAGGGATCCTTCAATTTTCCACTCTCTAACATATCTGAATAGAGTAAATTGTTAAAATATAATTTGCCTTTTGGCCAATACAGTCACCAAAAAAAAATGTGCTACTGATGTGGACCACCCCCTCCACCCCACCCTGCCTAGCTACAGTACTGATTTGGGCAAGATACAACTATATAAAAGCTAAAGTTTAAGAGACACACTCTATCCACTTAATCTAATTAATCCTCCATCTCTGTGTTCTATACTGACCATTGTGCCCACTTTTCTTTGACTTAAAGCACAGCCACGTTTAATTCCAATATTACCAAAGGAATGGAAACATACAGACTCCTTTTAAAAGTCATTATAGGGGCTGGGGATTTAGCTCAGTGGCACTGCCTGGCAAGCACAAGGTCATGAGTTCAATTCCCGGTACTGGGAAAAAACCAAAAAAAACAAAAAAACAAAAAAAGATAAAATAAAATACAAGCCATTATAAAGGTTTACGCCCCACCTTTTTTACACTTGAGCTGAAAATTTTCAAATTATCTTTTCTTAGGGGATGCTCTTTCAGGTAATTCAAAGCAGATATCACATCTCACTTTCTTTGCAAGCATAGGTAGCATCTTGCCAAGGAAGGACCATTGTCTCCTGATCTCTAAACATCTGACTCTTCCATAGTCTTGCATTCTGCTACCATTTCGACAATTTGAGAAATATAAAGCCCTGGTGAGCCACAGGTTACCAGTGTCTTGTTTTTCTCTGTCAAGTCAGTTTCTTGCAAACCCTTCGAACAGGTGGGAAAGAAAGTCATCCTAGGAAATTGCCTTGTGTCCTACTGTCTAGTGCCACGTTATCACTCTGAGTCCCAGCAAGAAAGAGCACATTCAGATATGGTAGCAAACTTGTGGGTAAGGGCACATAAAACCGAAGGTTATAACAAAGTTTCTAAAAAGTAGAAGCAGACAGGCGTTAATGCCGCTTAGGTTCTAAAGGTCAGAGAAAGTGGTTATTAAAAAACCATCAAAATACTGGGTAGTATATTATCTCATTTCACTCTCCGTCTTCCAGTCTTGGCAGTGGGTATCATTAGTTGAGCTCACTCAGAAAATGAACGGCAAGAAAGCTCATTATTTGGGGCTGGGGATTTAGCTCAGCGGCAAAAGCGCCTGCCTGGCAAGTGCAAGGTCGTGAGTTCGGTTCTTCGTTCCGGGGGAAAACCCCCAACCCAAAAAAAAAAAAAAGAAAGCTCATTATTTTGCAATATAAAATCAGCTTCCTGGAGAATGAAGACAGGTGGAGATTTGATTTCAAAGGCAATAAGGGAAATTATGCACAATTTATTATATAGAAGTTATTCCATTCTCATATACCTGAAAATGTTAGTAAATATTTCTGGAATAGATACTATATCATTTAGGGTTTATTGGACCATAAATGATGAATAAATTCAAGAAAAACAAGAACTTATACAAAAATATAAAAGACAAAATAGATCTCTACTACTTTATATTATGGTCTAAAAGGAAATATTACTATCCTAGTTGAAGAAAAGGAAAAATGAATTTTTGGAAATACAGTTCAGCATAGTCAAGTTAACATATGACAAAGTAACCAAACTGTTGGTTATTTCTGTCATTGCTGAGACAAAACACCTGATCCCCAAA
This sequence comes from Chinchilla lanigera, assembly GCF_000276665.1. Lineage (NCBI taxonomy): Eukaryota > Metazoa > Chordata > Mammalia > Rodentia > Chinchillidae > Chinchilla > Chinchilla lanigera. The sequence goes on along the minus strand of NW_004955425.1, from coordinate 18,422,962 downwards.
GTTAAGGGAGGATAGATTTATTTAGGTCACAGTTTGTAGAGGTTTCAGACCATAATTGACCTGACTCCAAGGAAGGGTGGCACATGGCAGAGGGACAACATTTCATGGTGGCAGAAAACAATAAAAGCAACAATGGAGAGAGAGAGAAAAAACCTCTTTCTGTCCCTTATCTTTTATGCAAGCTACTTGGCCTAGTTGGAGTGTAACACTCATATCCCAATTCCCAGCACTAGAAAATGAGCCAATCATAAACTCTATGATCCAGCTGCCTTTAAAAAGCTTATCCCCATGACCACATGAGGCTTTGGGGGGACATCCAGTCATAAACCATAACACAAACTATATATCATGTTGTTTCCTAATTTTAAAATATATGCTTTAACATAATGCAATTACTCTTTGGGAATGTAATTTATTCTCTAAAAGTATATACAAAGATCCTGTTTTGTACAGGGAATTTTTCATTCTTCTAGATAATTCATATTTTTTCATAGTTTGTGATTTACATGCTTAGATATAAAGTTAAACATCATTATCCAATCACGCAAGAGGAAAAGAGAAATGAAAAACAGAAAAATAATTGGATAACATAGACACAGATGCACTTAAATAAAAATAAGAAAGTCATTTTCATAATTATTTTAGTCTACATTTCTGCAACTCTAGACATGGTAGTAGCTTGTATTTGTAATGAGTGTTTATAATTACCTTCCTTCATTACACATTCTTCACCGGTCCTTACCATGGCTTGGAAGGACAGTTGGACAAGGTGGGCTGTGGAAGGATATTGTTATATTGGTACGTGTCTGCTGTACCTATTCATCTAGATTTCAGGAGGGATAGCTACAGTGTTTCTTGCATCATCTCCTCCCTTTTAGGGAACATCAGAAAGATGTTTCCAGAAGAATTTCAAAAATCAGCAAGGACACAAGTGCCATCCCATCTAAAGTTAGCATGACTGGGTCCTCTTTCTCTTGATGCAAAGCTATCCCTTTATGCTTAATCAGTCTGCTCCGAGATATCTCCACAGACAGGTTCGGTGAAAAGTAAAATATATATTTCTTTGGTAGGTCGTCTTCACTTGCTCATTTTTGTTGTTAGGTACTGTTCTGTCTGATTTACTCGGTTCATCTGATTGTTTACTTTGCCCATTCTTTTACCTCTTCACTTCTGCGGAGGTTTGAATCTCGGATATCTTCCAAAGTCCCATGTGTCGAGTAGTTGGTTCCTGCTTAGCATTACTGGGAACTTCAAGAGGCGGGGCTTGGTGAGAAGCTGTAGATCATTATGCCACGACCTTCAAAGGGAGCTTGTCTTTGAAAAAGATATTGTGGCTCCCAACCCTCAGACCTCGCCCCTCTTTATTTCTGCCTCTCTCCTCCCCGTTCCCCGCTGGCTTCCTGTCTTCCTTTAATCGCTCTGTCTACTCTCATTTTTGGGCCATGAGGTGAATGGTTTTGTCTCACCATTCGCTTCCACCACAGTTCAAAGCAATGGGAATAACTAATCATAGTCTGAACCCTCTGAAACCATCGACCAGAATGAAACTTTTCTCTTTCTAAGTTTTCTCGGGTATTTGTTACTGTAATAGAACATTAACACACCTCCCATGAAATGCTGGTGGATGTAGGGTATCACAAAGGAGCTTCATATTTTAGAATTTGTCTCTATTTAATCAAGATTTTACCCATAAAACTGACTATGTTATGTACAGTGAGAGAAAATAAAAGATTTTTTGTCTCTCATTTGAGATTTATATTAAATTATTCATTAGAAATACACAAATACAGTATTCACATGGCAACAATCCAAAATGTTTATGACAAGTGTTTTTCTATAACTTCTATAAAGGTACCAAGTTTCATTTAAGACATAGAAATGAAATTCTTTTTTATAATTTATGCCTTCATCCTATAATTGTGAATCATGACTAATGAAACAGGTTGTAAACCTTGAATATATACACACTAGTTTTTCCATGCAGAATATATAGACCGTATTATGATGATGTTACTTGTGGTGTGTATAACATTTACAGTGTGATAGATCACAAAATAAAGAAATTTTATTTGATTGCACATACTCAAAGCAAGAGTAAAAATGTGAAGTTATTTTGTTCATATGCTTTATAATCTTAGCAAACTAATCAGAATTTTGTGATACAGATCAACCTAGCATAACAACTTAAGATCTGGTCTTCTGAAGGAGGAAATGTCTCAGAGACATAAAAGAAAGAGATTAAATAGTGAGAAACTGTGCATAGTTACTTCCAATCATAAATAAAATCTATGGCCGTGTTATTAAGGTGGGCAGCATTTTTATTTTTCTGCTGTATTATTAGTCATATTTGTTACACAGACTAGTAGGTTTCATTTCAGCATATTCATACATATATAAAATGTATTTTAGTTATCCTCCTCATTATTCTTTTTCTCCTATGTTTTTTTTTTTTTTCTTTTTGAGACAGAGTCTCGCTATGCAGTTCAGGCTGGCCTTGAGCCCATTTTGCAACCCACACTGGCCTCAAATTTGCAGCAATCCTCCTGCCTCAGCCTGCCAAGTACTGGGATTACAGTTGTGCGCCACCATGCCCTGCTCCCTTCTCCTGTTTTATCCCCTTGCCTGATCCCTTTCTCTCCTCTTCTCAGTGATGTCCATTTTCCTTTCATGTAATCTCCTTTCCTGGATTTCTCACAGGAGAAGGAGCATGCAACATTTTCCTTGCTGAGTCTGGCTTGTTTCACTTACCTTAACGACCTCCACTGTCCTGGAAGTGACGGGACGCCATTTTTTCATTGCTGAATAATACTTCCCTGTGTCTATATACTACATTTTCATTATCTATTCATGTGTTGATAGGTACTTAGGTTGGTTCCATAGCTAAGCTCTTGTAAATTGTGCTGCAATAAAAATGGATAAGCAATTTTCTGTACATTATGCTGAATGTAATTCTTTCAGGATTATACCAAGGAGTGATAGAGTTGGATCAAATGATATCTCTACTTTTAGGATTTTGAAGAAGTGGATAGCTTAATTTTGACAAGAAACAATACATTTCTATATTATGAGAATAAATTAAGATCAGTAACTAATTATTTCACTGAAGAGCAGGCACAGCTAAATTGACTGTCTATATGTGTGATGATATGCGTCTTTTGAACGACATAGATCTTCTTGCCCAATAATTTCTCTTTAACTCATCTAGCATGTTATCTAAAATCTATATTAGTGATTTTTGGAGAAAAGTTTGAATTTCTAACAAAACTGTAGTCTTCCAGATTAATAGAATGAGTCATTTCTTAAGTCAATACCATGTTCTTTTTCTATAAAAAATAGGAAATACTGGAAGGACAGTGACTGAGGAGGTGAGAAGGACCTGAGTCACCTGTTATTTCTGGTAGAAGACACACCAAAACTCTCAGCAGTGAGAAGTCCCAAACAGTCAAAAGTAGGATGAAAGGTGGAAGAAAACTACTTGCCTAGTAATGATTTGCTTGACAATTTAACTTTCTGTGTACTTGGAACATCAAAGGAGAAAGTACAGAAATATAAGTGCGTATCCTTTTACTCATTTTTTATTATTTTTGCTTTTCTAAACAGCGAAAAATTGAGTTTTTCTTCTAAATACATATAAGTCCACTAGTCCTAATGACAAGATATCTACCTGTAAGTCTAAATTGCCTTTCTGCTTCAATGCACTCCTTTAGTACTAAGTTGAAACCAGCTAATTGAATACTTTAAGTCCTGTTTTCAAGATAGGTAGCTCCAAAGTTAATCCTTCCATTGAGAAAAGAAAAGATTCTTTCTACTTTCTTGTGAAGTTTCAAGAAAAGCCAATCTACCCACCAATGTCACATTTTCCTGAAACATAGAAAGAAGTAGAATAAATGCTTTTGCCTGCTGTTTTCAATACCCTATTACAGGACTTGGAACAGCTGGTATCTTTGTTCCTACTATACTAGCAATCTTCAAGGTAGTAGAAAAGCTAATTCTTTGGTTTGGAAAATGTTTCAAGAGATTGTATCTCTATTAATGCTAGTTTTATTCCATGGTGCACTATTAACAGTTTTTTAAAACAAATTCACAGTTTTTGAAAATGGTTTATCTAATATGCATCCTTTCCAACTACAAATAATTTCAAAATACATAAAATTTTTCAGATACATACTTGTTGGCAGGCATGAATTCATATCATTCACTTGTTACCCACAGTGAAATTGTAGGATATACGTGTGATACTTAACCATCAAATGAGTTAAACCTTAGAGTTCTTGAGATTTATCTTGCAAGAATTAAATGCTTATAAAAAATGCAAAATATAAAATATTTTATAGAGATATTGAAAAAGTAGAATTGTAATTGGGTACATATCAAATAAATATGTATCTTGAATATTATTCATTATATATTTATGAGATCTTATTAGCAAAACATTTTATCATATAGTATCAAACTTGACCACCGTAACAGCTTATTTAAGAATATTTATAGTTTTCATGCCTATGAGAAAAATGCTGTCCACCTGTAAGTGTACGGCTGGACTTGAACACAGATATTTTAACCCCGTACATTTTTTCTATGCCAATAATAGAACGCGTTTAACAGGGATATTGAGTGCATGCCCATCTATTGTGAAGCTTCACACACTATATTTTAAGTATGGAAAAGAAGCTATTCTTATAATACTTGAGAAAAGTTTTTGAACAAGAAAGCATAACTAGCAAATGGAGAAAGCACCATGAGGGATATTGATAACTTTATCCATCAATGGTTTCCAAAAGCAAAATGTTTAATGGTCGAGTTGGTAGCTTACTCCTTCACAGCCAAGTGTAACCTGTGAAACTCTCAATATGTTCATTCAAAAAAGCAAATTAAAAATATTGGCATATTAACTTTGAGGCACAAGTATTAGCCAATCTAAAAATTCAGTTATTATTAAATTGCAATTGTAGAAATCACTAAGAGTCATAGAAATTTGCCTTCAATTTATTTATTACTATTTTACTGCGTTGATTCTGTCAGAAGAAACAGACAAATGGCACATCTATCTGTTCCGCTAGCACGAAGTTGTAACATCTAATAAAAGTGAAAACGTATGTCAATTTCCCCAGACACAGCACAGAAAACTCTGACATGACCTTGTTCACAGAGTAGAAACAAATATTTAATTTGACTATGGGATCCTCTTCAGGGAGTTAAACTGCACAGTTATTTCGTTTTGTGCTGCAACATAGGTTTCTTTTTCCTCTTATTCTTTGCAAAAAAAAACCTTGCCTTCAATGATGTATTCTGAGTGGGCTTTATTATTTACTTCAGTGGCATTCCTATGCCTATCCCTCCTGTCTGATTGGATTAGTCTATTCATAGTCATTATTATTACCTGATCATTATTATTATTATTATTGCATTATTATTATTATTATTGCATTTCTCTAAATGTAAAAGTATCAAAAGACAATAGATGTGCTGTTATAGAAAAAAATCCTCAACTTTTCACCTAAACCTCTACAGAGTACATACAGCTGTGTACTTGAAATGATGATATGTCCAAATTACTTGAAATCAGGTACAATAAATATATTTGAAAGCCTGAGCATCATAATTGTTAGGCAACTTAAATTGTGATTTTTAAAAAATTTTTACTTCCGTATACTTGCGCTCAGTCCCTCCAGCCCGTAAAGTAACACAATGGATGAATTATTCTTCAGAAAGAAAGTTTTCCCTTTCCAGTATGTGATACTTTATGTAATAATCCATAACTGGAGTAAAAGACTGCCTGCCTATCTAGCACATGGTACTGTACCTTAGGAAGACTAACACTTGTCTCACAAAGTTTAAGTTGAATAAAAATTATGATGCTCAATATTTCAAAACATGTCTAAACTGCGCAACTACCATTGTAAACACACATTGTACCCATTTCCAACCAAATATGCATATTAGTTTAATTAACTATATTGATTGTACTTCATATCAAGCAAGTGGAAAGCAGTCTCAAGTAAATAGTGTACATAATTTGCTGAGGTTTTGCGGAAAGTTAGATTTTTATCTACAATTGCAGTATTTCAAAATGGGAGGCCAAGCAGCAGAGCTTGTTGTAATTTGGAATGTGAGATAATTTTGCAAAGTTTATGTTATTTTGAAAAATAATTTTTGTGCAAACTATATATATGACAAAAGGTCAATATCCAGAATATGTAAGTAACTCAAAAATCTCTACAGCAAAGAAAATCAGTGCACACTAACTGGGAATAGAAATTCGTACAGCCATGGTAGAAAACAGTATGGAGGAGCCTCAGAAATTAATAAACTTATCATATGATCTAGCAATCTCACTCTTGGATCTGTGTTCTCCAAAGATGAAATATGAATCTTTAAGACATCTGGACACCCATATTTATTGCAGCATCATTCACAGTAGACAAAAAATAGAAGTTACCTGAATATTCATCAATAGATGAAGGATAAAGAAGTATGATGTCTGGATACACAATGGCATGCACTACTGGTGTGAACACATGATGTGAACACATTCAGTAAAATAATTACATTTGATCATCTGTAACAACTTGGGTGAAACTCCAGGTCCTTATGTTATTATTTGTGTGAAATGAGCGGTGGACAGAATGGTGAGCACTGCACTATCTCACGCATACATGGAATCTAAAGACCCTATTGGCATAGAAGCTGAAGGTAATGGGGAGCTACCTCCAGCTGGGAACACAGCAGATGAGGCTGGACAGGGACTGTGGATCAGTGGTACTCAGCTGTGGTTATACAACACCTCTGCTGTTACAGCACAGCGGGCAATTGCACATCACAGTAAAGTGCTACACATTTCTAAGCCTGGGAGCGTTTTGGCTAAGAAGCATTTGTGCAGGTAGTTACCTTTATACTGATTTGAAAATTATGCAACATGCATATTGGTAAAATTATCACATTGAATAGACATGTATATATTGCAAACATATTTCACTTAAGTTTAAAAATCTTGGTGAAGTTATTTTCTCATTTTTTTCATTCTATACAATACCATACAAGTGATAAAAAATGTACTGCTTCCCACAGAACCAAACTCCTTAGCTGATAAAGTGATTTAGAAACCACAGATTATGGAAGTAACCTCAGTTACCAGTCTATATTATAATACTAATAAAAGAAAAATCTGCAAATATTTAATAAAATTTACTCATTTAGGAAGCAAATTTTAAGAAGTTATTGAGAAATGTTCATCTGAATCAATATTTCTTTAAATCTATAATCAAATCTTAGCAGAATATGAGTATGACTGATAGTTGTGAATTAGCAATAGGATGAGAATTGTAAATTTAAATCTACATTCCTTTTCTAAATCACTTTAAATATACACTGATTTGTTAAAGGTGTTCAGATCGATTGTGTTTTGAATCATCTATTGATATATCAGCAACAACATATGTTGGTTGCTATTGAATATTTCTAAAATTTAGTATTTCTCAGAGTAGCTCTGGATTCATATGAATGTGAATTAATTGGAGCTTTGGGTTGAATCAAAGTAGTCTTAGACAATCAACAAAAAATTATATTAATATATCTATCAATTTATGTATCACAAAGTTCATTTCTGTTTCACAAGGTGTAGACCCTACCAGTCAAATTAGCTAAGTCTTGGACAGCAAAAAACTTCATCTATTTTAATAGCAAATGTTTCATTGTATATTTCTGTCTTTTAATGTGCAGTACTACTGGGATATTAAAGTTACCTTCGGATTATAATATAGAAAATAGTAAGAAGGCCACACCAGCCCTCCTTGTCTTTTCATCCACCCAGTGTAAAGTGAACCCCTGTAACAATACAAAAATGTCACATATTATCTCATGTATTGAAAACTAAAGTAATTAACCAAATTTTTAAAAAGTTGAAGCAAATTCATGGACAACATTTGAGAGATAACTTCATGTAAAGATAGATAACTGTCTCAATAACAGTTATGAACAGGTATCCAAATAGTTGTAAAATACAGCAAAGAAATAAACTCCTAGTTTGTGAATTCATTTCTGTAAGTTTTATACATAATTTTGCTATTTACTGATCTTAAATGTATCAGGCAGGTCTTTTTTCTCTCAGATTTTGCAAGTGAATAATAGAGTAGTGATATATACCTCAGAGAGTTGTTATGAGAATACCAGAATTGATCTATATAAAATACTGCATATAATCAGTACCGTGTATAATCTAACACTATTAACCTAAATTAGGTACAGTGGATATTATTATATTTTATCTAAAACTACACACTGGAATGCATCAAGGTTCTTTATGTGGTATAATTTTGGGGCAATAACTGACTGTGTTTGATTACTGAAATATTGATTTCCAATGTTTTCATTTGTACTTGTAATTTTCGGTTTACATATCGACAACATGAAGATTCACTGAGTGGTTTACTGTAAACTCCTTACATGGTAAGGGCTAATAAAAGATACAAGACACTTTCCAAATAAAGAAATATAGTTCTTCTGGTGTACTCATAGAGGATTACATTTAAATATGGCTAACATCATTCATCTGAGTATCTTAAAATTGCCTTATGGACAAGTATAATTCTATTTAAGAGCCAGAGAAAATGAGAGCTGAAATTACTTTTTCAAAAGGTCAGAAGGCAGAAAGCTAGTAAGAGAATTGAAATTTCTGAGTTCTGACTGGAGAAGCCTAATCACTGAGCTTACCTGAGTCTTTCCGAGGCATTCTAATGACCTAGATGGTGAACAGTTAATTTTCCACATGACTGCATCAGACACGGGGGCGCTCAACTCCATCCCTCCTTTTGGCTTCTCACTTTTTTCTGTGATTTGCAACAGTCCTGTGCCTTCTTTTGATGAGAAATTTCCTCGTAAAGCTGAATAAGCTGAGTAACTTTTCCTAGTGTACCATGGAATTATCTAAGTTTTCTAGCATAGATACAATGCAATTAGTAAAACCACTCACATGATATTCAATGTGCTCGATGTTTGGGACAATTATGAACAAAATGGAGAATGGAGAACACATGACACTTACTTAGTCATCTCAGAGAATACTTGTTTCTGTGCCATGAAGTTCACTCTCACAGTCTCTGGAGATAGTACATTATTATTGATCTTTCATACTGGCTGTGCAAGCGTTGAACAAAAGGTGGAGTCCTCTGATTTGGCCAATGTAAAGAAATAATGAACCAATAACACATTCAGTAATGCCTCAGTTCACAAATGCTTCTGTTTAGGAATAATTTGGATGGCAAATGGAAGAGTTTGGCAAAGCTTTGCTTCCATTCACAAACTCTGTATCTGGTGTTGAACACGACCGTGGCCATCTTCCATGGAATCTGGGAACAAATTTGGTTCATGGACTGAGGCTCCACTGTACTCACTGCTCACTGCCCTGATCTACCCTTCACTTGTGCACACAGCGTGGCCACACTGTCTAGCTCCTCTTGTAAGCTGTCATGGCAAACTCCAACTGCTGCATTCCAACTGAGGTACTGATATATCTGTTTATGCCCAAGTACATTCTTTTTTCAGTATTATCTTCAATTACTGTGTCTTGCCATTTAAGTATATCCCCTCAGTCCCCTTTTAAAACCTTTGTCCCTGCTCCAAAGTACTATAAACCTCATGTCTTCTTTCTCTCAGATTAGCCTCACAAGGAGTTTCCAAATGCTTTATGTAATAGCTACATTTTTCTGTGATGTTGAGCAAAAGAAAATTGGGGTCTTCAATACAGAAACAAATGCATGCAAATTTGGGATCTCTAGAGACCTAAAGATTCAACAGCAATATTTAAAGCTGGGCCCATGGAACCCCTAAATCTCTTTGACTGACCAGAGACTTAATGATTTGATTAGGGCTATGAGCTTCTAGAAAAAGCTTAACGCTAAAATTAAATAAATAAATAAATAAATAAATAAATAACTATTTGAAAAGTAAAAACCAAATAAGCCAATCATTAAAGGGCAAATGAACTGAATGGACACTTTTCAAAAGGAGAATTCAAATAGCTGATAAATATATGAAAAAATACTCAGCTTCTTTAGCCATCAGAAAAACACACTCCAAAACTGCACTGAAGTTTCATTTCATTCCCATGAGTATGGTTATCATGGAGAACACAGTAAAGAAGAGAAAGTGGGTAGAAATCTTGCAGATATAGGGGTAGGCAGAGAGTTCATGAATAAAATTCAAACTGCTCGAGACACACTTAAAAAACTCAACAACTGGGATTTCATTTTGTCAAAAAGCTTTTGCACATCAATAGAAATCACCAACAGAACGGAAAGACAACTCACAAAGTGGGAAAAATACTAGCTAACTACCTTCTGTCTAGAACGTATAAAGAATTGAAAAAAGTCAAACCCTCCAAACTCAAAGACCCATAAACACTGGTGAAGGTGTGTGGAGACATGAGCCTTATACACTGTTGTAGGAATGTACGTTACTGCAGCCACTATGGAAAAGAGTACAGATGTTCCTCAAAAATAATAACTTACCACTTTAGGTAGCTGTGCCACTCTTTAGAATACACTGAAAGAAATTACAATCAGCATGCTATAGGGAAACGTCAATACCATGAAAACTGCAGTACAGTTCACAATAGCCAGAGTATGGAAACAGCCTCACTGCACATGAGAGGTGAGTGAGTGAAGGTTAAGTGGTATGTATACACAGTGGAGTATAGATAAACCATGCAAAAATGAAAGCAGGTAATCTGCAGGAAATGCATCAAGCAAAATGAAGATTAGAGTGTTAACCAAAATAAATCAGGGATAGACAAATATATTTTCTCTCCATGTGGAGTCTAAAATTTAAAAAGAAATGACATGAAAGTAGAAGAGAACTGTCAAAGAGTAAGGGAGTAAGAGTGAAGGATTACGGGGGATGAAAAATTTCAAAAGTTAGAAATCATATATATTATAAACATATGCCATCATACATATCTACGATAATTTTAAAGAGGCTTTAACTTGCATCTCTAGAATGACCAATGATATTGATCATTTTTTCATATATTTACTTGCTATTTGTATTCCTTCATCTGAGAATTGAAAGTTCATCTCAGATGCCCAGTTTTTGATTGGGTCTTTGAATTTGAGGGATCTGATATTTTCAGTTCTTTATATGTTCTAGATAGAAGGTAGTTAGCTAATATTTTTCCCACTTTGTGGATTGTCTTTCCATTCTGTTGGTGATTTCTATTGATGTGCAAAAGCTTTTTGACAAAATGAGATTACAGTTGTTGAGTTTTTTAAGTGTTTCTCGTGCAGTTTGAGTTTTATTCATGAACTCTCTGCCTATCCCTATATCTGCAAGATTTCTACCCAATTTCTCTTCCAGTATTCTTAGTGTTTCTGTTTTAATATTTAGATCTTTGATCCATTTTTACTTTAGTTTAGTGCACAATGATAGGCGTGAGTATAGTTTTAGTCTTTGGCATGCAGAGAACCAGTTCTTCCAGCACCATTTATTAAAGAAGCTATCTTTCTTCCAGTGAACATGTTTGGGCAACTTATCAAAGATAAGCTGGCTGAGTGCGTAGTTGTACCTGCATCTTCTAATCCTCTCCACTGGTCCTCAGAATTTTTTTTTTTTTTTTGCCAGTACCATGTTAATTTTCACATTTTTTAATTTATTTTTTTAAGAGAGTAGTAAATGAGAAACAAACATAAAATAGAACAATAACAGCATACCAGTATCAAAAACATAAACAAATCAAAGCAAGAACATTTAAAGTGACATAGGGTTTTAAGACAAAATGATACGGATTAACAGTGCTTATTATATTACATGTCGCTATCCTCAACTACATTGCTCAGATTTCCCGATGTAAGAATGGAAGATTGTTCAAACCATTAAAGAGAATAAGAAAATAATTATTAGATAAAACATTAGAGATAATACAGAGTTTCACTAGACAAGATGGTAAGAATTCACCATGATAATTCCATTGCATGTTGTTAACTTCAAGTCAGTTTCTCAGATTACCATATATAAGCATGCAAAATTGATCAGAACATAAAAAATTTTAAGCATGTTGATTTTATCGCAGTAATTTTGTAGCATAATTTCAAGTCAGGGATTGTGATGCCTCCTGCCTTGCCTTTGTTGCCCAGGATTGTCTTTGCAATTCGTGGTGTCTTCTGCTTGCAAATGAATTTAGGAATATTTTCTCTAGTCACCCCAGTAAGAATGGCTATCATCAAGAAATCAACTAATGACAGATGCCGGAGGGGCTGTGGGGAAAAAGAACCCTTCTCTACTGTTCCTGGCAATGAAGACTGGTGCAACCACTTTGGAAATCAATGTAGCGATTCCTCAGAAAAGAAGGGTTAGAAGTCCCATTAAACCCAGCAATTCTCCTTCTGGATATTTTTCCAGAAGAATTAAAAATGGCATACCACAGCAATATATGTGCACCCATGTGTATAGCCACACAATCTGTCATGGCTAAATCTTAGAACCAACATAAATGCCCATCAATGAAAGAATGGAAAATAAAAATGTGGTATTTTTATGCAACAGAGTACTACTCAGCTATAAAGAAGGATAATCCTGAGACATTTATAGGGAAATGGACTCAACTTGAGTCCATACTCTTAAGTGAAATAAATCAGTCTCACATGTGTAAACATAGTATTGTCTCCTGAGTGCAAGAAGTTGAAAGAGTAAATATACCCCCAAATGTACAATAGATATTGTGGAATGGGAAGAAACTGCTCAAAAGGAAAGAGAAACTGGAATGTGGAAATGGACAAAAGGAGGAGAAAAGGCAAAATAAATAAATACATACACACATACATGAGATACCTAAGATAGTCATACTGCTAATTGCTATTAGCTCATTGAAAGGAAAAGTTTATGCCTAAATTCTTTGATCAATTTTTCATGCCTGTATCTTGTAAGATGACAATATGCAACGATGCATATTAGATTAATGATGCTATCATTAGATTCTCAACAAGGACTGAGACTAGAAAAAGAATTTAAAAATTTATAATGTGGAATTATGACATGCAAATGTAAATGGGAAATCATTAGAATACATAGGAAAGAATTTAATGTACAAATATATAATAATGACGGTAGAAATTCACAAGTGTGATCAAAAAAGTCTTGTTAGGCAAGCTAATATTTGAGTTGTGTATAAAATGATGAATATAGTTTGGATGAGTGGACAGGAATGTGGCACATTTAAATAAACTATTTGTATTTTATCATAAGTATAAAAAATGATATTAAAAAGGGATTTCTTTAGGGATAAAAGTGCTGTAATTTTTGTCTTTGCCACCACTGCTATCTAACCAGATCTGTTCAAAGCCTTTTAAAATTACTTAGCATTCAGTGTAATACTGAGACCAGTATGAGTGTACACTGTCCCATTACAAGAAAACTGACGTTCGCTGGGGGAAGTGCCTTGATAGTTATATAGTTAATAAGTGGTTGAGGCAAGATGAGGCCCTTGACAATTAAACGCTGCCTGGCCAGTGCTGGCTAGAGCAAATGGGTTTTTTGTGATGCAAGTAGAAATAATATTCTGAGTGCAAAGAAATAAGTTGGAACAAGCACAAAACCCTATTCATTTCTCATTCAAGTACATGTACAGTTTTCCAGTAAGAGGCCTCATTCTGAATGACTTCTTGGTCTGCCACAACTATGAAAAGCTAATATTACAACTGATCTCAAGGGTATAAAATGAGAATTTAAAAACTTATTTTAAATCATTTCCCTTGCAGGTAACTACAAGGGTTTTTTTAACAATAGAAGCTCTTCCTAGCTAATGTCTTCTTTTCCATGCAGATCCTTCATAGGCTACTCATTAAAATGTCAATTAAAATTCTAATAAAAGAGGAAGAAATATTGAAATTCATGTTAAGCAGCAGTAGATATTAGCACCTTTCATTTTTGTGACCATGTTCTTTGTCCTTATTAAGTAGTATAAAGCTATTTTCTTTGTATTTAATGAAATGAATTAGAGTCAACTTTCAATAAAATTCTTACTGGATAATTGAGTCAAAAAGTAAATTAAGTAAATAAAAAATTCTAGCTCTGGACTTCATCAGTGAGAAGGAAATGTACAGTAGCCATAGATATGATTGGATTTGAATTGTAAATATATACAGTATACTTGTGTATTGAATGAACTAGAAGATACTTTGTCTTATTAGAATCTAAGAAAGCATAAGAAACTCTCTAAGAAAGCAGATGATCAGTGTCTAAATATGAATTCTTAAACAATAAATCTGTCAAAATTGTATTTTTATAATAAAGGATTGAGAACAATATTTCTGATTGCTCTAAACATCTTTCTCTTCCTCAGAATACACGAACAAAAGATAACCCAAGAAACATCACGGTAGAAGTAGAATGTCATTTCATTTCACACATTATTATTTTCTGGAAACTTATTTGGCATTGACCAAATGGCTTTCCTTCCTAAAATGTCTTGGGATTTGTCAAACCTTCTACCAGCTCAATACACTGCAAATCTGAGGTTACAAACTTAGCAGTTCACTACAGCTAAAAAATAATAAAAATAAGTATAGGCTCAAAGAGCTGTTCTGCACGGCCCTTCAAGGATTTTGCAAAAGTATTTTACCTCCTGATTTGAACAGATGCAGCTACGGAGTCAGTTCATCTAAGGCTTATTAGTGATAGTTACATAATGAATGATCGTGATAATGCTAATATTGATAGTAAGTAAAATTTTTTTATGCTGTTAATTGAGTATCAGAATCTAACTTAAATTATATCTTAACACTCTTGTTATTCATATAACTACCATGAAAAATGTTGATTTTGAATTTTTAAAAAAATTTTGCATGCTTATGTAGATTCATCATTTGCATGATAATTGTCTTACAGAGACTCAGGTGTGCATCTATGTATGCTTGAGTCAACAAATAAAATTTAGAAACTCAGAATCACATCAGTAAATTTGTGCTTCAAAATGATTGTTGAACGGTGCTGATAAAGCCAATACTGTTTGTATCTCCTTAGCATGAGAAATGGGAAGTCTGATACTTATAACAAAGTCTGATATGTCTCTCTCAATATCAGGAGGCTGTATATCCATTTTTCATATAAGTACTTTTCACAAGATTTTCTACAAATAGTAATGTATTTCACGGTTTACTTTTCACCTACTCATTATTATTTTTATGAAATATTTATTCTACAGCATTTAAAAACAAACAGAAGCTTCATAATCTTAAGTAAAACCAAGTGTGCTCCTGTGTTACTTCCTATAGCACTCTGTGACCAGGCACAAGTCAAGAAATTTCACAAATTACTAAGTATTTAGGAGGATTCAACATTAGAAGTTTTAAAACATGATTGTATGGAGTGGCCTCTCAAAAATGTACAATGTGTAATTTTTTTAAAGGTGTTTTCTTTACAAAGAATTTTATCAGCTATACAGCAACCTATACAGGGTTTATTGTGAAGTAAATACTGATCTGTACCTAAATTTACATTCTGAGTCAGTTTCCTCTGCACACTGACGCTCTGCACATAGGGTCGCAGGACAGCCTTTTATCTGTCCTTGAACCTCTTCCTCCAATCTTCATCTTCACCTTCCTCCTCCTCATCTTTATTTTCTGTGCACTTCTTCTTTTCCATTGAGCCTCTTGACCTACAGAGACTACTTTTCCCTTTACATTTTTTCATGACATAGTATCAGCAAAAGTCTTTATATTTCTCTTTTATTTTGATTGTTTTGGTTCACATGCGTGTCTATCTTTGGTTGATGGTTCAGACCACACTTGACCTAATGTATGCAACACCTCAGCTGGATAGTTTGAGTGTGTAGTTTTGAACTATGGACAGTGTTCAGAGCAAAACAAAATGGCGGACTGGTCTTTCTGGAGGGTTGAGATCTGTTTTCATCTCTTTCTTATCACCTTTCAATGCCATTTCTTGCCTCACTGTCACAAGAAACTTTGCCACTTTTCCCTATCTTGAGACTTCAAGTTTTCCTTGGAAGACATGGTCTTTCACCTCTTCAAAGTGTCTTTGAAAATCTGACAAATTTGTCAAAAGAATCTAGGTATTTCCCTCAGTGAACCTCCCAGTGAGTATGCACAGATAAGGAAGGTGAAGGATGTTGCTTCTTGATTTGCTGGGGATCTCCTTTGCTCTTGGTGAAAGAGAGGCATCCAGCAGACATGAGATTTTCCACAGAGTCTCTCAGAGATCCTTCCTTCCCAGTGCTCTGAGCTGATTTATCACCAGTGCAATCCTCAGCCTTCTTTTTAAAAATATTTTTTAAACTAAAATTACATCACTTTCTCATTTTATGAATGTTCTACATGGGTAAGAAGTTGCTATGGTCGTTGTTTATCATGATCTTCTTCTTTCTAAATTATCATGTCTAAATTTTCAGTACACTTTTACATTTTATACAAACACCTTCCTTTGAATAAGGAGTAAGGGCACAGTCCTGCCTAATGATCTTCCACTCACTGTCTCTCAGTGTACTCTGTACACAAAGATTAAAAAATAAACCCAATTCTCACTCAACAATCATAACTAAAGACACAAACCGGATGCAAATTATACATAGAGAGAAGAACTGAATACACTCAGGGAAAAGTATAAACACTGAAGCAAATGTAGTTCTGTCATTAGGCAACTAAAAATAAAAGTGCATACATTACCTGAGAAAGAACTCTTCTTAATCACTAATTAGAAACACTCAAGATCCAAACAGCATAATTTGTAGATTTTTCTCCTTTCCTGTTCTACCTTGCTCTCCTTCTTCAAGGTCGAATTCCTCTGGGAGTCTCTGGGTCAAAACAGCCTTTGGAAGAGGCTGCCTTTGACACAGGAGTTAGAATTTAGGTGATTTATTAAGAAATTGCTCCCAAGAAACACTGGTAAGGTATGGCAAAGGCAAAATAGGGAAAAGCAGAAAGTCAAGCAAATGATCAAGTTTAGGAAAAGCTTGAGCCTCAGTCTGGTTAAAGAAAGACACAACCTAGTATAATTTCTCACTGCTGCAAAGATCTCCTGCTCTTGGTGGGAGGCAGCTATAACCCTAACTGTCAATACATTTTTCTCTTTCACAATCTTTGGGGCAGGACATAGCAAACATCCCTTATGCTAATAGTTCTAGCTTTTCGTAGTGCGAATTAATATTTTTGAACAACAACCCCCTTGCGTATTAGAGGTGCTAACGCAAACAAAATGGCATTACTTTCCTCTAAGCAAAGTAGCATAAAAATGGCTGAAAGCATAAAGGAAGGTTTTCCTTTTTACCTAGTGATTTCCTGGAAAAAACAAGATCTGGTGCTAGTAATCTGCTCTTTCCTACATATAGGTAATCGATGAGCTTACCTTAGTTTATTTTTAGTATTTTTGTTTATGATAATTAAATAATTGGTATTATTAGTATATAGAAACTTTAGTTTATGTCAGTTATATCTGATATGTGATATGATTTTTAATGTAAAACATAGAAAAATAAAATCAGAGATTACAACCTGGCTTAAAAAATTCTACAGTTGCAGAAGGGTCTTTTTGTTTATTTTATGACACTATAAAGGAAGCAAAAAGAAGCTAGCTGGAGAGCATTTGGAAGTTTTGACTTATAACAAATTCCTAAGCTGAAATATACTTTTATGTTAGCTGAGATTCAGGAAGAAGAATATTAAGAATCAGTCACTGCCATTTAACTCAATAATATATATCACTTTAGTCCAACTTCAGTTATTTGAGAAAAGTGCTGAACAGTCATTGGGACTAATTTGCAATGAATTTAAAATATGTTTTACTATGAATTTGAGGTTTATCTTTTACCTAATGTATGATTTAATTATGAAGAGAGCTTTAGTTCAACTAATATTTCCAAAAATAACGTAAGTATGAATGAAAAACTAACTGACTTGGACATATAAAAGGCACAGGGAAAACAAATTTTGTTTGATTATATGAAAGATAATGACATTCATGATTAGGTGATAGCCTTTAACATAAGGCAAGTGGGATGGATTAATTCTCTCATTATTTTATTTCTAAATCTTTTTTGTAGAGCTTGTCTAGAAGATTCTTGTAGGAAGAAAAATCTTCTATTTCCTAGTAATATTCTCTACTCTGGAGGTCTGTAATGCTTAATTATGATGTGAGATTGCATATTTTATTTCTAGCTAGATACACTTAGTCCCTCACCTGTCCCAGTCTGGGAACCAAATAAATGTTTTTTAATGAATGCATGGCTGAGTGAAAGAACCTGGATGTGAGTGTGGTTTTGTATCACTTCATGTCGTGTCTTAACTGGTCTGACTTTTTAAATTTATAAGCAGAAAAGAAAAATAATGCTATTATATGCAGTAATTTTGTGGAGCAACAAAAATAATTTCCAAAATATTAAATAGTGTAATAAACTTAATGTTACTGATTTTAGTTCAGTGTTTTACTTGTAAATGTTTGTGAGATTTTATTTTTAAAAATACTTTAGTTTAATGTAGTTGAATGCCGTTTTTATTATGTGCTATACATATTAACTTTAAAAATATTGCTTAAGGGGCTGGGGATTTAGCTCAGCGGCAAAGTGCCTGCCTGGCAAGCACAAGGTTGTGAGTTCGGTTCCCGGTACCGGAGAAAAACAAACAAACAAACAAAAAAATTGTTTAAGTGAAAGTAGATATTATATCATAAATTTCACACTGGAAAATAATTTTAAATTATATATACTTTAGTGTCTTTTATTTAATTTAAGACCTATATGAATTTTGTCTTTCATATTTTAATTCTATGAAGTAGCTTGATGGGTAACTGAAGGTGATGAATTGGATTTTTTTAGTTCTTAGCCCTTTTATTGTGTTTTTTATTACAGTTACTCAATCTATATCCCTTAGTTAATTTTAATTTTAAAAGAAAAAATTGTTCAAATAAATAGGACATGACAGTAAAAGAAAAGAAGAAGGGGCCCCTAACTATATGGATTTGAGGATATTTTTGTACATATCAAAATGTTATAGAAACACCAACAATAATATCATTTCAAGGAGGACTGATAAAATGTAAATTTTATTTTAAAAAACACTCCAAAATGATTATTAAAAAGCTCTGTTAGAACTTTCAAGATACCAACCAAATCTTTCAAAATACCGTGTTTTGGGTGGGGAACCAGGAATTGAACTCAGAACTTTGCCCTTGCTAGGCAGGTACTTGTGCCCCTGAGCTATATCCCCAGCCCCACAACACCATTTTTTAAGTCAAAAATAAAAAGAACCATTCTGGGTTTCTCTTGAATTGAAGTAAGCTAATAAAAAAAAAAAAGTTTAAAACAATAAGAGAAATATAAAAAATGATTTAAGGAATTTGGGTCAAAAATGTCACCAAATCTCCTATTTGTCTGGAACATAAAAGATGGAAATGTATAGCTTTTATTTAACTTAAAATAAAAATAGCAATTTTTGTAATCTTTACCATTTCACTGTATTATATGAGAATATAACAGAATTAGAAAGGGCTTTGGGGTCATCTTCTGCAATGTGTTCTCAGTGGCTTTAACCCTTTTAATTGCATTTCACTAAAATGTCAGTTTATTTTCTTATCTACTTCCTCACACAAACTGCTCCAGTTCAGAAAAGCTCTACCGGCTGGCTATTTGCTTGTATTGATCCCAAACTTATTTCCTATAAATGTCTTAGGTCCTGGACTCAAAGTAGAAGGCAGAGCAGGTGGGACTGTACAGTATAATGTGGTGTAGTGGATCTGTACGCTCATGTCTTGAACATAAAGAACGCAAACAGAATGAGAAAACAAAACCAAATCAAAATGAAACAAAATAAAAAGGACTCCCAGAGGGATCATTGTACTTGGCACTTTCTAAGTTCTAAGAAAAAGATTTTGTATTTCAAACAAAAGTACAAGCAAAGGGACAGGCAGATAATTAGCACATAATTCTGGTATATAACCTACACACAGACAGAAGGAGAGCATCCTACTACATGTGATAGGTAGGTAGCCAAGAAGATGGAGGCACGGCAACTCTGCATGTGCATGTGAGGCATGTGTAAACTTCTGTGCTTTATTTCTAAATCTACTATCAGAAATTTATAGAAATGTTCAAAAATAGCACATTAGTATTGGAAGCTTTTTAAAAACCTGTTTCTCTGAATAAGACTCATTTATTCCAGCTCTTTGTCTTTCAAATTTATGATGCAAAGGAAATATCAGCTAATAATTTAGACTCTAGCAGCAAAGATTTCCAAAGATACCTGAGAAAGCATGCAGGGGGAGTATAGTCATGACATCTCAAATTCTTGATTCTATCTAGAGAAAGCTCCAGAAGAGGCTCCAATTTGGGGGTGATTAGAAAAACTAGCCTGTTTCTGAGACAGCGAGACTCTTACACCGAGGGCAAGGAAGGAAACAAGGGTTACTTAGAAGCTGAGATGCAGATTATTATTTGCATTGCTTATTGAAGGTGAGATCTTGGGTAAAGGGAAATACTGTAAGGTATGGCAAAGGAAAATTTAAGAGTAAGAATATGGGTCACCTGGAGTTGACCTCTCAGCCTGATGCAATGGGAACTCAAGTATCAATTTTCCCAGATAGATGGTGAGACCTTGAAGCAAGGTGACTGCTTTTGGCTATCTCTGTATCAAGCTGTATTTAGTTTAGGTTTAGGCTGAGGTACACTGGTGTCTGCCCTGACATACCATTAAAAATAGAGACAGTTTTGGTTACAAACAGAAGGATATTAGCTACAGAAAGACTGCTGTGTAAACTCAACATAGTAGACTCAAACGTCAAGTACTCACAGCTCCAAGTCAGAATTGTTCTTCTGATCCTTGTAGTGTCTGGGAGTGAGGATGGCATAAAGGCACGGGCAGCTCCAACATATTCTCTACGATTCCACTCGATTTTGGAGAGACGTGAAACCCCGTGTGAAAGGCATACTGAGCCTGGCAATTTTGGAAGACGTTTTAACCTACTACCCTGTTGAATGAATCTCATGTGTCTTCTGAAGCTTTTAAGGCCACGTCTATTGGTCCCTTTGATTCAGTGATCTATGAGCTGTTACGTTACCTAGCTTTCAATATATGTGGTAGAACTTCAGGATAATCCAGACTAAATTCCTTCAATGCAATCATGTTTTACCAATTATTTTAAATTTTAAGTATTTTAAGTATAAAATTTTAAGTATAAAATTTAAAACTGGAAAAAGACTTGCTGCTTACCACATCAGAAATAATGCAGGTTCAAGGCTTGCAATTTATAGGAAAACAAGTTGATTTTAAAATATAAATGGCATTCAGTGAGGCAAGGAGGTTTAGTTTCACAGGTTTCTGTGTCAACAGAACTCTTTATTTGAAAATTTTTGTCCCTGTCCTCTTTCATTTATTGACTATCACTTCAGGTGTCTTCTTCTTTGGCAGCAAAAAATGCTGCAAGAAGTTCCAGAGCACATATTCATCTACAATAAATAACAATTTTCCCTTCCCTAGCATTTCGAGTAACATTTTTAATGAGTAGTATTTCCTTTTTTGTTAGTGCGTGTTGGCTGTATGTAATGATTCCATCCATCGTGGGGAGTTTGTACATGCACGGAACACATCTTAACTCTCTTTTTTGTCCTTTTTCCTCCTTCCCTCCCCACTCCCACAAATCCTTCTTCCCTTCCTCATTTGAAAAATCTCATTTTCTTCAACTCTTTAGACCATAATCTTAAGTGAGGTAAATCAGCCACACAAGTTTAAATATTGCCTTGCTTATTTATGTAAGAAACCCCAAGTAAAAATAAGGAACTAAATAAAAGAGAAAAATTAGGATGAATGAAGCTCTTTTTCCGATGGAAGGAACAAGAGTGGGGGGAGGGTGAAGGGAAGAAAGGGAAAAGGAAATAAAGCAATGGTTTAAAACATTCGTTCCAATGGTAATGACTTGAGGTTTGTGTTCATTTCTGTGGCCAGAAGAGATGTAACACAGTGGCTAGCTTTGAAAAGGATTGTATTTCATGTCTTTTCAGTGTATGGTGGGGTCAACTTCTCCAGACATATGTAGATTATTGAAGAGATTTCTAGATCTCTGGGGAAAGAGAAAGAAGAAAGTCAAGCTTGTTTTTAATATTCACTGGTGGTGATATACTGTCAATGCAAACAGTACAGCATCGAGTGAAGGCAGAACAGACACCCCCAGTGCCTGACTTTGCCCAGTGCTTTTACTGCAATAATGATTTTGTCACACTCAATGTAGCTGTTTCTCCCAAATCTTTCCACTAAAATCATAGGTCAATTTTCCTTAGATTTACAAAATGGTAGCAAGTAATACCTTCTTAGTTTTACCCTGTTACTCATGCTCTTGTGTTAATCACTGCCTACATTAAAATAATCTTTCAAAGAACTTTAAAGAAATTATAGACACCTAGGATTTGTTTCAGGCATTGTGTTCAGGATGGAATCTGGAGGCACATGTTCTTCGAGGCAGTCCACAAGTGATTGCAGACACAGAGATAAAAACTGCTGCCATCTACATTCAAGGATTGTTAAAATCAAGGCATTCTCCAAAAGAGATTAGACAGCATTTTCTTAAATTATGGATCAGCTTCTTTAAATAAGAATTTTAGTCATCAATTGTGTATTTTTAGGTTCTGAATCCTCTTGCAGGAAAATCTATGAGACTTTGTCTTGGATTTCTACAGGAAATAGCAGTTATATTTCCAGCTTTACTGAGGATGTTCTTGTTCTTCACTCAGCTGTCCATAAAAGCTCACTTTTCAGCACCAATGGGGAAAAATTATCCCTTTTTAATAACATTTCTTCTGTATTCAGTGTAAGAAAGTTTATAGCATTGTAGACTTGCAAAGGAATAGTTATGCATTGTGGAAATTCCTTTCTCCTTGAATGTATGGAGGCAGAGCACAAATTATCAAAAAACAATGAAATGCAAAATTTAAGCTCTATTCTACAGTGTAGAGTTTAAATTAGAAAAATAAGTGGATTCTTAATTAAAATAATGAATATAGTTTTCATGAGATTGAAGGCTATGCTAAACTTTATCGTTAGCTGTTTTATAAACTTAATTTCCTTACCATTAATTATTTTTGCTTAAAATGAATATAGTAAAGCATGCAAAAACTGGGTTGCGGATATAGCCCAAATTTTTGTCCCTCCACTTGCCTGGCAAACATAAGGTTCTGAGTTCAATTCCAGTACCAAAATAAATAAATAAGTAAAAAACATGCAAAAACTGAAAAATTCGTAAAGCATGAAAAATAGCTCGTATTAATGTAGATAAAAGTAAAGTAGGAAAACTGAATCTCTAATCACCAGTAATACCCAAAATAAACTAAATTCTCTGATAAAATAAAAGATTTAGTGAAATAGATTATATCATTTACAGAGATTAAATTCCTTGATTTTTTTGTTTAAAAGCTGCTCTAAATATATTTAAAGGAATTATATCATCTGAAAAAGCTAGAACACACTGAATAATTAATTAATGAATATTAATTTTATAATTAAAAATGAACATCAGTTTTTAAAAGATAATTCAAAATGTGTCTTTCTAAAATTTATTTAATGTAAGGTTACAATGATGTCATGAGTAATTTAAAAAATTCACTTACATAGGTAAATACATTATTTTTTTTTCGGGAGTCAAAAAATTTGTTAAAAACTTATTCACAAATCCACAATATAAACATACCACAATAATTTGAAAAAATTAAATCTTTTCCTTGTTTTTTGAAATACTTAAATTATTTATAATTGGATGATCTGCTTAATTATATTTTCTCTATATTACTGTATTTTTTTAATCTTTCCTTTATTTCCTGTTTTAACTTAATAAACAGGAGATGTGTGAACACACTTTAAACATGGTCAATTAGTGAAGATGTGCAAAGATTTCTGCTTGTATATTTATTCTGTTTTACTTTACTAAAACTCACTTTAAGAAATGTTATACACATACACAAAACACACAGACACACACACAAAATTCATAGGACATGCATCTCCTCAAAGGATAACATCGATGAACTATTAGACAAACAGAACCAGTAGTACAGAACAAACTGTTTAGGAAGAGCTACAGTAAAAACTTCAAATGAATAAAATTAAGAATCTGTGAAAAGAGGCGGCGTGCTCATCATACTGCATTAAGAGAACTTGAGAGTGTATCACTCAGCTTTCCTGTTGCTTGGACAAAATGCACAGCACCAACCACTGAAAGGAGGAAAGGTTTATTGGTTCATAATTTCATTTTCCACCCACTTGCGGCCTGCTGTATGTTCTGGCCCAAGCTGGGCTGGCTCCAAGGAGAAGGACCAAGTAGATGGCCAGGGCCGCAAAGCTGCTCAGTCGTGGCCACCTGGAAGCAGAGCCGGGGATGCGCAGGAGAGACAGGAACCCCAGGGGGACACAGCCGGCTACCCATCTCCAGCAGGCCTCACCTGCGGGCAGCACAGCATCGATTCATGCAGGGATCATTACAGAGCCTCCTGGTCAATCATTTTGCCAGGAATTGCCTACTCCAGTCAAGCTGACAATTAAGTTGATGATCACTGGGAGACACTTGATGATTATCTCAGAGCCACGTGTTACTGTAAATGTTGTTATACAAGCTGGGCGAGAGAGACAATTTAGAAGGGAACAAGAAGACATATATGCATTAACGAGGAAAGATTTTGTGAAACACTGATACATTAATGAGAATAAAATCAAAAGACATGACTCTGGAAATGTGAATATTTGTGCACTTTTAAATATAAAGGAAACAAATGAGAAACAATTATTTGATTTAAATATATTTATTAAAACATTAAAAATAATCAAAATTGTTCAGAAACTGACCTATCTGAGTAGAAAAATGGTCAAAGGTTCTAAAAAGCCTCAGGAAAGATAGACAATTGGTAAAAAGCTAATTTAAGATGAATTGTGTACGTGTACCAAACACCCTCAGTGGATAAGAAAGTCCTATGCTGTAAACATGAATTGTGATAATAATCACAATCATAATCATAATGGTAACAATGGTAATGAAAACGGAGCAAGGGGAGCTGGAGAAGGTGGGTGGGAAGTGGGTGTGCAGTGGAAGGGAGATATACAGATTCAAGGTGCACGGTGAACATGCACCTCCTTCCTAAGTAAACTTCATGTTTGCCAAGGTGCTAATAAATGAAAGTAAAATAATTTTTAAAACATAATAACCAAAAGGGCTTTAAAAATGCAAGCTGTGTAATGTGTGACATGTGATTATTTTGTCTTTGCGGTCTGTGAGCCTCTTCTTCATTCACTTTCAAACCCTTTCAGAATGATTACATCCAGTTTATGCCTGCAGCTATTACACAGCCTGCCCTTGATTCCATCTCTAGATGGGTATTTTTCTATGAACTTCACATGATCCATGGATTAAAATAAGTATATTTTAGGGTTTTCCTTTCCAAATTGTCCAAAATGTTTTATATATAACACATTCAAAATAACTTTTGTTATGCTATTACTCACAAAACTTGTCTCTGGTTTCCAGATTTCCAACCATTTCATAACAAAATTCAGAAAATCTAAGTCATCTTCAACCCCTTTCTTGATCTTGAATGCCAGAGATCTCTCCAAGTTCTCTCAAATGTACTTCAAAATGTTTCCACCTTTTATCTCAGAAATCTTTTCGCCTGGGTCTCATCATCTACATGGGGATGTTTCTGATCTATGATCTGTATTTAAAAAGAAAACTTTTAAAAATGTCAAATTAGATATTTTAATTCTGCATTTAAATTTCTCCAGTGGCTTCTTCTTCAGAGCTAAGAAAAATATAATTATATGTAATATTTTATAGTTTTAGGCTGTACATTAGACTATGTCTCCCGTCTCACCTACCAAAGTGCAAAGCTGCCCCTACCCACAGTGTCTCACAGACGCTTTCCTTCTCTGACCGTTCTTCTTTGCTTTACTTGCCTAGTAAAAGTTATGTCTTATTAGTGCTAAGATTGACAGTCTTGTGCTCATGCAGTTTCATGGTACAATGAGTGTTAACTTCCTGTTGTGATGACTACTACGCTTTTATGCGCTCCACCACAATGCTAAACACAACTGTGGTGTTACAGTTATTCCTGTCCACACTTCTCCTTTGACTGTTAGTTTCAGAAGCTTACCAACTTACTAATTGTATGGCTGCCATTCAAAGCAGTTACTGATAAAAATAGGCAATTCATAAGCACTTGATTTAAAGTAAATACAGTCAAATTTTTATACAATAGGATAAACAACAGTAATTTAATTCTTTTCTATAGCATCAGAATGAAACTACTTCTTTTAGGTATTGCACTGAGATGAAATTTAGTACAATCACTCTGGAAACCATGCTGACTAAAACATAACTCTTAAGAATATTAACAGGATTTATCCTTATAATTTCACTTCACATATTAAACTGTTTTAGCCTAGCAAAAGATTGTGCAACTTCTTTATTAGCTGAAAAGGAAAAGGGATGACAAATTCAAAGGAAATATTCTAAAACATGAGCAGAGTTGTGAACGCATATACCCACATCCAAGCAAACAAACAATCCATTTCAATATTATATATTTGTGCCAAAGTAATGGGGACACTCCCAGAATTGTTAGATAGTTTCTGGATAGTTAATAGATCAAGTATTGATAAATGATTTGAAGATTTTGCCAGGTGTTGTGGCACACACCTGTAATCCCAGCATTCCTCAGAAGATGAAACAGAAGATTACTGCTAGTACAAGGCCAATCTCAACCCTGAGACCCTATCTCAAAAAAACAAAAAGATTTAAAGATTTAGACATAATTAAGGTTATACACATACTCACATTAGTGGGATTTATACTGAAAGAAAATACATCAAAATGTGAACAGTAGGTTACCTTTCTTCTTTATATTTTTTAAATTTATTTTTCATGTAACTTTAGTCATTATTATAATGACTAAAAAAAAAAAAAAAGAATCACCCAGATTTACTATGTCACATTCAAGTTTTAAAAAAC
The DNA here is from genome assembly GCF_000276665.1 of Chinchilla lanigera. Taxonomy (NCBI): domain Eukaryota; kingdom Metazoa; phylum Chordata; class Mammalia; order Rodentia; family Chinchillidae; genus Chinchilla; species Chinchilla lanigera. The sequence continues at coordinate 18,395,992 of NW_004955425.1, read as the reverse complement.
TAGTCTTTTAAGTCAATGATAAAATTAATTCAACCTGCACAGGTCATCTTCTGTTTTCAGTATTTTTCCCATTTCCCATGAATTCTTAAATTCAGTGAGGAGCCTTCTGAATCTAAAACATCTTTAGATTTATGTCAGCTGTATATTCTGAGTTATATGCATTTAAATTACTTAAAATCAGTGATGCAAACACACTCATGACTGCTAAATGCCAAGTCATAGAAATTCAGCGTTAGTAGCACTATCTCTCTTCATTTCATATCTTAGAAAATGTTGGTGGAATTGGGGGAAGAAAGTCAATTAGGCATAAAAGACTTAAGTTTGTGAGAGAAGCAAAAGATAAATTCTGTCCCTCCGGGCCTCAAATACAACAGGGCAATGTTATCATGGTTCCTATTTTTAACTTCATTTAATTTTAATTTTTTGGCTTAAATTAATTTACTGGATGGACTCCTTTAAAAGGTAACATCTAGAAACACTTAAAATAGCTTTGTTCGTTAGATTAAAAGTATCAGGCTGGATATGTAAATCAACATAACTGCTATTCTGCATAGGGAAAAATGTTTCGTTCAATCCAGAAAGTGTCTCCGGAATTTCAGACAATATTGTTTGCTGTTGCTGAGCTAAGACAGAATCAAATCAGGCAGTAACATTTTCTATGTCTTTTAACATTTAGATAGTTTCAGACTATCACAAAGACAGCATTGTATACAAATTGAAGTTAGCCTGTTTATCCCAAAGAGACAAACTATTTACTTCACCAGTTTCTCAGTCCTCCACTAGCTTATGCTCCAATCATAAGAAAACCATGAGATTCTACATTCTCCATGCTTACTATTTTTGAATTGTTTTGTTAGAATATGTAGAAGGCTTTTGAATCAGTGCAGAAGTGAAATGGAACAAAAAGATCCCTGGATGTGGGAAGCTGTCATTGTCAATTACCCAGTTTACAAGGTAAAGGAGGAAATTTACCTAACAAGGACGAAGTAATCCAAGTTTTTCCATGGAGATCACTTTTGGATTATTTTTTCTCTTATGAAAGAAAGGTATTACATACGAAAAGAAGCTATGAAAACTCTTTCATAAAAATAATAGGATTAACTTATCTGAAAAGTACATTAAATAAAAATGTATATGCCTCTAAATATATTCCTTCAATTTAAAAAAGCAAAGGTGGATAGAACTACAAAAGAGTAGATGAATCATACTTCTAATTTAACAGTTCTTTAATACTAAGACATTTTAGTTCTTGAAGAAAAATAGAAAAAAACAGCAGGAAACTTTGAAAAATATTCCTTTCAAGCATATATGGATTGTTTACTTAAACTGATTATAAACAGGTTCATAAGCAAATATCAACAGTGTTGAACTGTATCAGTGAAATGATGCAGTATATACTCTCCAATGCCTCTACAGTTGAATTAAAATTTAGTAAGAAAAAAGGAGAAATCTTCAAATGATTACAATTTCCAAAAAATGTAATTATAAATAATATACAATGCATGAAACCACAAGATTTCTTTAAAGTTGAGATAAGTGATAAAGAAAACAACTTATGTCTTATCTACAGGATACAGAAAAACAATTTGCAGAATGCTTTGTTAAGCACATATATTAGAAAAAAAGAGACACTGAAAATTAATGAGCTAAATATCCATTCCCAAGAAACTAGGTACAATGCAAGAAAATAAATCTAAAGAAAGTAAATATACAGATATAGTAACAGCAAAAATTAATAAAAATGTAAATACACAAAAGACAAGATAAGCAAACTATTAACTTTTTGAAAAGATTAATAAAAATTATAAAACATTGGCAAGACAGAGAAAATTATTAATATTAGAAATAGATAAGAAAATGTCATTGTTTCACTTTACTTTCAGTAGAAAACAAAAAGCAGAATATTTGAACAAATTTATTCCAACTAAAAGCAACACCAAATAAAATGGAACAAGATTTTCAAATATCATATAAGACACAAAGCAATAGAGAAAACATGCATAGTCTTATTCTTAACATGGAAATCCAATTTTTATAAAAGCTTTTAATAAATTGTCCTAGAACAACTGGACATGTACATGAAAAAAAATCTAGATAGAAGTTTTAGAAAATTAAACCAAAATTAATGTAAAATGGAAAAACTATAAAATCAAGATGACAAAGGAGAAAACAAAGATTACTTTACGTATGATGATGACTTTTTAGATACATCCAAGATTTAATCCATCAAAGAAATAATTAAATATATAGATTTCCTTGACATTAATTGTCTACTCCAAGAAAAGTAACATCAAAAGAATAAAAAGGAAATCTCATGGAAAACAATATTTTGCAAAAGATATTTCCAATAAAAGACTGTTATAGAAGACACAAAAATCATAAAACCACATTTAGAAAGTAATCCGATTAAAAAATGCATCAAAGACTTTAAAAGTACTCACCAGTTATACAGATTGTTAAATAAGTATGTGCAAAGATGCTCCACTTCTTATTTCATCAGGGAAATGAAAATTGAAACAGTACCACTATACAACTATTAATATTACCAAACTCAGAACCCTAGAAAAACATAATACTGGAGAGTTTGTGGAACAATAGGAACTCTCTTTGCTGACAGAAATGCAAAACAGCACACCCACTTTAGCAAAAGTGTGATAGTTTCTCACAAATGTAATATACTCTTCCACATAATCCACCTTTAATGTTCCTTGATATCTAAATAAGGAAGCTGGAAGGGTACATCCATGTAAAACCTGCTTGAGGACACTTATAGCAGCTTTATTCATCACTGACGTAACATGGAGCAGGTGAATGAATGAATAAAATTGAATGGCTAGACAACGGAATATGATCCAACCCTAAATGAAATGAGTTATCAAGTCACAAAAAGACATACAGAATGTTAAATGTGTATTTCTAAATAAAATAAGCATATCTAAAGTTGTAGTTGCAACTATATGATATTCTGGAAAATTAAAAACGGTGGAGACAGTAAAATGATCAGAGGTCATCTTTAAACTTATCAGAAGCCTTGCTAAAGTTTGAAGGTGTAGAAAGGGACAATTAGACAGAGTACAGCAGATTCTTAGGAAAGTAAAAATACTCTGTGTGTTACTATAAGGATTGATTTGTTTAGGTTTGCATGTATCACAAACACTAGAAGACATAGCACCAGGAGTTGACCTTAAAGTGCTGTATGGACTTGCGGCAACTGTGGCATGCTAATGTGTGTCCACCAACATTAACCAGTGTACCACTCTGGGGGAAACTATGGGGCCTATGGGTTGGGGCAGAGGCTGTAAGAGAAATCTATTTCCTTCTCAATACAGCTTCTCTTTAAAAAGAAATAAAGACAAAAGTTGAATGAAGTAATGAAATGAATGATGCAACCTAAAGGAAGCATAAACAGTATGCACAGTGAAAGAAACAATCCCAAAAGACCATGTATCACATATTTTCATTTATATGAAATGGACAGAATTTTCAAATATACGCAGATGCAAAGTGGATTAAAACTTGCCTACAGCTTGATAGGGGCAGCGAGATAGAAAAAGAGTAATTGCTAGCAGTTAAAAGGTTTTTTATTTTTCTAAAATTGATAGTGATGATGGACTTCATAAATCAAAGAATACAGGGCCAAGGATGGAGCTCAGCAGCACACTTCTGCCTGGAGATCACAAGGTCTTGAGTTCGATTACCAGTACTGAAAAATAAAGAAAAGAAAAGAAATCAAAGATAACAAAACTGAATACTAGTTTCTGTATAGAGGAAAGGCCACCTTTTGACACCTGCATAAGTTGTTCCTAGAGAGATCCTAGAGTACATATATCATAAATACCCATGATTCCCATTGATACTACAGGACAAAGGGAAGTAATTTGGGTACTAGAACAATGAAATCATAAAACAAACAGGGAAACTACCTAGAAACACTGGATGGTCTCTCCCAGCCAAGCTAACATTGCATGAGTTACCCTAGGCTCTGTGATCGGTGGGATGCAAGAACTAAGGGAAGATTATGAAGAGTTGAGGACTGAGACAAGGCAAACCCAGGGCTGGAATACTGTAAATGTGGAATAAAAGAAACTCCATTTTGGAATCCAGAGAAACTCGATTCCCAAGGAAACGTGTGGGATGGGAGATAGTGCTTCTCAAGCACGTATTTCATGTTTAGAATGTTTCAGGTTATAAAACATTTTAACAAGAGCTTTTTAGAGACATGATTAAAAAGCCACAGCTTATTCATGTTTTGGCTCTGTGTAATGAGTGTATCAGTCAGAGCTACAGATTGCTGTCGTGGCCCTAGGGTAACTCTTCAAACATCTAAATGAGAGTTACACGATGTTATCATTATCAGGACTATTTATTAAATATGTGTTACCATTATCATTACTATTTATTACACTTGTCAGAAGCCTGAGGCACAAGGATCACAAGTTCAGCCTGAGCAATTTAGTGATTTAGAGAAGCCCTGCCTTAAAACAAATAAAATAAAATAGAATGAAATAAAATAAAAAGGGCTGGGCATGTAGCTTAATGTGAAGGTCCTGGTTCAATCCCTAGTACTATAAATAAATGAGTATCCAAGACTGTTCATTTACTCATAGGCTATTGTAGCTTCCAGACATTTCAAAACTAAGGACTCTGCTTCTGTATAGCACTCTAAAAAGCAAAAAAAAACTTGAATTATTTGTAATAATTTCATGCATATGGTGATAAATGGTCTAGAGAAGGAGTTATTGAACTTAGCCTGTCTGAAGAGAGAGCTTTGCTCAAGGAAGCATCCGGGAAGAGGAGACCTTTCAATTTTGGTGTATCTCCAAATGCACAAGTTGAAAGATGGCCTGTTCAATCCTACCTACTCTCTTCTATTACTTTGTGATTTTGGCTCTCAACTTCCTTATCTATCCTATGTGACCTTCCTAAAAAAATTTAGCTGTTTGTGTTAATCTTCTGTGCAAATTCTTAATTGTTTTGTCTCTGATCCCAAAAGAGATTGCACTGGTTGCTCATGATGACAGTGCCTCTGTGTGTTACTATCAACAGACTTTCATGACACACCAGGCAGTGACGCTTGACAAAACCTGGGAAGATTTGGGTGAAAAAACTGAATGTATCTGCCTATTTGTTAGATGTAGAATCAGGTTGCATTCAAATAAGTTACTATTAGTATATGTGACTCCATCTACGTTATGTAGATGTAGTATAAATTAACACAAGACACATGGCTGTAAGAAGCAATTCTAGAACTTCATGACTGATGTTCTCTTGAAATAAGTTCATATTCCAATCATGCCACCTCAGATAAATCTCATTGGTGACAATATTAGCACTGCTGCAAAACTAATTAATTCTTCATTAATGCTAATTATCTTTGAGATCAAGACACATTTCAGTGTAGCATATATTAGATGTATGATTTCTGGACATGTTATGTAGCCACTTGAAGCATAATATTCCTAATTTACTAAAGTGGAATAGCAATTACTTCATCAGATTGATGTCAATCAAGTTGCAGTCAAGAAAACAGAAACCACCTTATGTGTTACTAACAGGAAGATATTGAAACGTGGGGTTTAAAGAATCATAGAAAATCTCAAAAGTAAAGGTCAAGCAAACCACCAGAGTCAATAGCAACAGCACAGAAGTAAATGGATATAACGAGCTCAGCTCTGGACAAATTCAAAATCTCATATACAGAATATAAAATAGTTGACCTATTCAAATTTGAGAGTAGAAAACTGATTACCAAACTCTAGGTAAGATGGGAGAGGTTAATCTACAAGTACTCAATTAGAGTCAAGAAAGAAAAAAGTTCTGGTGCCCTATTGCATGCCAGGGTGACTGTGGGTAATAGTAATGCACTGTGCGTTTCTAAAAAGCTAGAAGAAAAGATTCTGAATGTTTTCAATAGAAAAATAATAAGCACTTAAGGAGATAGATAGATGTACCTGGATTCAAACATTATCCAATGCATACATATATAAAAATATCACATTCTATCCCATAAATACTTACAGTTATTCTGTGTCAACTTTAAAAAATTTAAAAGGGAAGCTCATCCAGATGGTCTTAGCTACAGATACAATGCAGGTTCTTCTCAAGAAGTTCATCTGCAAGAGGATTGATTCCTGCATCTGTTCATGAGCAACACTCTGTAGAGTGTTACAGTCTTTTTCTTTCCTGCTTTTATGTCACAGGATTTCTAATTTAATACTTTAGGTCAGAACTATAAGTGGAAGTACATGCAGGGAAGCATCCTAGTTCTTGAAGCAGTGCAGAATTTAGAGATGGTGGTGATGATGTCAACTTTTTAAAAGATTAAAATGAAACATTTCATATACAGTCTCACAGACAGTACATGTTTAATACACTCTAGTGAGTATTAAGAAGTAAAGTTCTAAAGCATTATATTTTCCCAGTGCACTCTATTCTATAATTATTATTTATATACTGGAAAGACCTTGAAAAATCCACTCCAACATGTATTGATAATTTTGCACAGTTCTGTATGCCAAATTTTGTGATTTTGTATTAAATAGGTAATTTAGAACTAAAGGAAAATTGTAACAGTAGTAAATTGGTTGCTCTTTGATATATATATATATATATATATATATATATATATATATATTCCAAGACATTCTTTCACCATATTGTAGACACCAGTCTAGAACATAAAAGGAGAAGAGACATATGATCTTTCAAGTATGCTGTGCTTTAGTATAAAACTGTATATTAATGGTTACATCTATAATGTCTGAGAAAAGTTGAAGATATTGCTTTAAATTTAGTGCTCCCTAATTCCTTCAATACTGTTAACAGCCCATTCATTCCGCTGTATCATGAGAGTTCCATTAAATCAACACATTAAATTATTTCAGTGAAATGTTTAAACACTTTTAAAATAAAGGCTGACTTCAACATTTTTAGATGGATTGCAGCTGATATTGAAATTTCAGAATAGAGCTGATAGTAGAATATTTCATAGTAACCCTCTATAACTAGTAATTTAATTGTAGTCTGCATTTCAGAGAATCTCTGAAACTCTGTGTTGAAGTTGTGGATAATATATTGAGCTCAAATTGTGAGGTGAAGTATTGAAAGTTGTAAAACCAAATTATATATTCAGTTAACTTTTGAATAGATTGATATTAGCAACTAAAATTACTTAACTGGCAGAGCCATATGTGGAAACTAATGTCCAGAGATGCTTATAAGGTCTGTGCTCTCATGAACATAACTTTACAGCATGAGGATATAATGAAAGAAAATTTACATAACTTCAGTACATAAATCAATGAGTGATGGAACCAAACAATGGACAAAGCAGTTTGATTCTAGAATCACCCATTCTAAAAATCATGTTTCCACCATAAAAGATATCATAGGTACCAACTCTCATAAGCCCTGTGAATGTAAGAAGGCCATATTTTTAGCTTGTTGCCCAAGTATGTTACTACAACAAGAGAGATATGTATCAGGAGTATAGTTTGTAAGTGTCCTGGGAAAATCTTTGCTAAGTATACTAGTTCATTTTCCATTTTTACAACAAATATATGATTCTTGGTACTTTTAAACAAGAAATTTCTATAAAAAAGATGGAAAGAAAGAAAAGACTTCAATTTAGCTCACAATTTTGGAAACCAAAAATGCAACCGATGCTGTGGCAGCATTGGTGAGACCCTTCCCTCAGGAAGCCCTGAGAACAGCACCACGAGGGCAACGCAGAGAGTACCAGACAAGAAGCTGTAAGCAGGGCGAGGCCAGGCCTGCTCCAGTAATAAACTTTCATGGGGGCTAACCAGGGTCCCATGAGAACCATTACTCCCCTCCCAGGGTGCTGTTTCCAATGACCCAATCACCTCCCACAGGAAATGGTCTTTTAAAGGTCCCCTGACTCCCCAAAATCTCTAACGACAAAATTTCTAACACACATGAACCCTAGGGGGGATGCACTTCAACCATATCTAAATCACTGTACTTTAGTAAAATTTAATATCGACTGCTGAGCGTGGTGGCGCACGCCCGTAATCCCAGCACTCAGGAGGCTGAGGAAGGAAGATCGCTTGTGTTTGAGGCCAGCCTGGGCTACAAAGTGAGTTCAAGGCCAGCCTGAACTGCATAGTGAGACCTTGTCTCAAAAGGATAAAAACAAATTAATATAAAATTACCTTACATTGAATGAGTAGTAAATCAAGGAAAAGTTCAGAATACAAAAGTTGATAAAGGAAAAAAATGTTGAAAATGTCACTTATAGACAGAAATCTTATTTATTAATATTTCCAAACAGGGAGTCAATGATGACTTTGAACTGTCAATTTGTAAGTAAGCTGTGGCCCTGTCCAGCCAGTAGTCAGGCTGCAAGGAAAGCACCGAGGAGCCATGAGCAAACTACGGTGTTTGTGATCTTCAAAATTAGGAAGCCCTGAGCTATACCAGTTTTTCAGGTATCAGCTGAAACATATTTAATGTAATGTCCTAGAAATCCAGAGAAAATTTGTTATTGAGAACCTAGGCATAGTTTTAGGACTTATTTATGTGAGCACGATGATGCCTGTTTTTGGTGTAGTTCAAATTTATGTAGGAAGCACACTTAAAACGATGAGCAGCTAGTTTGCTAGTGTAGAGAACTGACTTTGTCATCTGATATTCAACTTCTGCATAATGCCGTCATTAAGTAATAAAAGATAATGTGGGCCCATTAGAATTATCAGGCTCTTACATAACTTTTAGGATAGAGATACTACAACTTTCAAGTGTTCACTGTTTAACTGCCAATGTATGAGAGAAATTGAAGATACACTTAAAGTATGATTCACATTACAAGTTTATGAGTGGAACTGCAATGAAGCTTTAATTATATCTAGACTACTGATTCGTTCTCCATGATTTGTTACTTTATAGGTATTAAGTCACAACACTTCAAAACTAAGAAAGGCTTTCATAGACCATCCGGTTCAATTATTCTTATTGTTGCAGATATTCTGTGATACTACAACTTCACATTTTTATTTAGTTTGTAGATATCTGAGCTCCGAGACCTAAGGAAGCAGAGTTCTAAAAAACAAAGAAAAAATAATATTCTTGGAATATTCATGTTAGCAAGTTTTCTAAATTTATACATTCATGTGGTACACTTTGATAAACACATTTATGAAACACATTTCTCATTTTCTGTATTTCTTAAGTTTCAAAAACTTAAGAAACTATCCTATGATCTCATCACTAACTAGAAGGAAAGGTACTTTTTTACTTCCCTAAATGGCCAGTTAGTTTCCTTTTCATCTATCCAATGTCTTCTTGATAATATAAAATAAACTAAAAATTTACTTAAGAAACACTAAGTAAGAGCTGTAGGTAAAAGCGTTTGTTTGTATAGGTAGATCAGAAATGAACCAATTTACTGAGGTAATTATGAAATAATTCCGACTATTCATACCATATGAAGAATTGTGTTATTTCTTTTTTGGGAATGCATAATCCTTTGATAAATGAATAGAGAACAACTTACTTATGAATTCAAAGGAGAAGGAAAGGCAGTTTGCTGGATCAACTGCTTTAATCACAAATTAACCAGCAGACTGTAACCCTGTCTGTTAGAAATGTTCTCGGGTTAACTTATGACTGGACTATGTACCAATGTAATAGTGAGAAGAAGTGCGCTGGATTAGAAATGGGAAGATATGAATACTCACTCCAGCTGTGTTGCTGCTGCCAACTGTGATTTCATAGACATCCTGTGGGCAGTAGTGAGGATTTCTTGATGCAGAAACCTTTTTTTTTTTTTTTTTTTTTCAGTTTTCCTACATCTCCCAAGTCCTGTGTGGCTCACACAGTAGGTGCAAGTCACACATCAATGTGATTGGGAACAGAAACTCTCAGAAGACATTGATCTCGATTGTATGCAAATTGACTGAAATGCTGCTGTCTGAGAAAAGAAAGACCTTCCCCTCCATCCTTCTGGGATAACAAAACAGTTCTTTTTTTGGGAACCGGAAATCGAACTCATGACCTCAGGCTTGTGAGGCAAGCTTAAACCGCTGAGCTACACACCTGGCGACAAAACAGTTTTAATGGATGAGATTTTTCTCATATTCATGAGTTAAAAAAATTCAAAATTATTTTTTTTCTATCCTTTTTGGAGAAGAATTTATTTACCTATTTTTTAGCAGAGAAATACTTGAGTGTTATTTTCCAAATAGAAAATATTTATGCATAATTTATCACTAAAAACCCAAGAAAGAATGAGAGAAAATTAAATAAGAACACTTTTAAGTCAGTTGGGCAGTCTGGGTAAAACCTGAAGACAATAGATTTTTCTAGTAAAATAAATATAATCATAATATAGTGTCAATAAAGACATATAATAAAATATAACGTTATACATACATAACATTTATAGAAACTACTATTGAGAATATTTTTGAGAATTAATTTAAAGATTTACTTTAGAAATTTTACAAATAATTATTTAAAAAGGTAAAAAGTATAATAACAACTAGATTGTAAGGGAAGCTGATTTTCTGCAGTGGTTGAATCCCAACATTATAGTTGAAAGTGTTAATGCATTTTTCTGACAAGTAGCCTTAAAAGGAGGAGCATTTGCTTGCTGTACATTCTTTCTCCACAACTATGTACGCCAGTAGCAAGATTGCTTCTTCACCCCAGTAGTAACAGAATCTTTGGGGTAACTTCCTGAGAAAAAGTGAGGCATGTGGCGGAGTCTCCAAGCCAAATACACAGAAACATTTCAGCAACGCTAAGTCACAGCATCACATCACTGTTGATGGAAAGTTGCTTGCGATGCTTTCAATACTATCCGCAACAAGACGCTTGGACGAGGCTAATACGTGATTATTCTGCAGTCTACCTTTCATTATGTAGAACTGTCCCGCACTGCAGTCTTTGGGAGCAGCACGATTCTGGTTGGTTTTGTTGATTTCTTGTTTTGTTTTGTTACCAGGAATTGAATTCAGGGACAAATGCTGTACCGATGGGCTACATCCCCAGCCTCTTCTGTTTTTTTAATGATATAAAAGTCCTAAGATGAAGAAGGAGCCACATGGAGTTAGCTTCATGATGGCTATATAAAAATAAGAACACTTAACAATACTTAGCAAATTTTGTTTGTAACTGAATAACCTCAACTTCACAATTTAATAACTGCACACTACCGACAATGTTTTATACTATATAACATACTATTAACTATACAGCTATATGTAAATATATAATATATATTATATATTATATATAATAATGTTCTCTATTAATATATAATATGTATTATATAATGTTCTCTATTCTCCCTGGTTGTCAGAAAAATGAATTCACATTTTCAACTATAATACTATCCCCTGGGATTCAACCACTCCAGAAAATCAGAGAGAGTCGGCGTTTGTTAACCTTTGTGCATTCCCAGCACCTTATCTCTTCTGACACAGAGCAGGTGTTCAACTAGAAGGAGGAATATCCTCCTATTCCATTCAACCCGCTGATTATATGAATCTTTCAGGCTGAAGAGACTCAGGAGTATATAGAGAATACTGAGTATACAGTATATAGAGACTGCTCTTAATGCTGAAGAGATTCAGTAATTATATAGAGAACAATATAATGTTCTCTATTAACATATATAATATATATTTATATAGTTTATATATATATATATATACACACACACACACACACCTCCCTCTGTTTATTCAAGAATATCTGAATGAATAAAAAGGCAAGTGTTGTCCTTTTCAGAAGGGTCAGAAAATGTTTTGTGAATTTGTTGAGCTCTCACATCCCTTCTCTGTTTTTTTCTACTCAGCTTTATAAAAATATGTTTCTGATAAAATATATTTAGTTGAAGTATACAAACGGATATAGAGTTAGAAATGTTTTCTGAATTGAAATCCATCTGAGCAGCCAAGGAGCTAATACGCCACAGGAACAGAGAACATTACCTCTATGTCCTAGAGTTCCCTTTTTCCCAAAGGACAGGTGTGCGTGGAGGGCCACGGCCAGAACATGCGCAGATATGCATGCCACTCTGAGCGCTCTGACTTCCTTTGGAGAGATGTGGTGCACATACACGAACTTTCTGTGATTCCGTGATTAGTGCTTGTGTGGTGCGAACATGCACTAATAAAGAAGAAAAGGAGGAATATAAGAAGAGTGGCAGTTTGGGCAGAGTGTCAGTGTGGACTGGCTTTGGGGTCCCCCCAGACTGGAGAAGCACGTTTATGTGTGTGTCCGTGTGGGTCGTGGAGGCATGGCCTTGTACCTGCGCCTGGCTCCTTTCTCACTGGCACTGTCTGCCTGACAGGCTTCCCTGCTGCTGTGGGCTAAGTGGGTTTCCCCATGATGCCCTCCAGTCTTTACATCCTCGCCTTGGAGCTAGCCGGCCCTGAACTGAAAAACTCCTAAAATGTTGAGCTGAATTAAATCTCCTGCTTTCAATTGTGGGTATTCTGTCCGGGCAACAAAAATCTGACCAATACAAAAACTACTGAGTCTCTTCAGCATTAAGGATTCATGTAACCAGCAAGTTGAATGGAATAGGAGGACACTCCTGCTCTGTGTCATAAGAGATAAGGTGCTGGGAGTGCACAAAGGGTGACAAACGCTGACTCTCTCTGGAAATGTTACTTAAAGTTCTACCTACAGCTTTTAAAGGGAGCCATCCTACACAGAATGATTCAATGAAATTCAGATAAAGATGAAAAGTTTTAGCATTTTTCTTCCTATTCTTTTTCTCATTTGTTTTAAAAAATGTTCCTCTGAAGGCACACTATATTTTCTATTCATTTTTTTACATTGGGTAATGTTTCGTAGAGTAGACTCCAGATTTTAAATATTTCTATGCCTTTCATACAATACAACTTTCAAATTTAAGGTGTTTTCTCACTAATTATGGGATAACCTCCTTTAAATATCTCAGTGTCTTGTTCTGTTAAGACTTTGTTAGAATTGACTGAGCTGAGAGCCCTATGGATTAAATCACTAGAAGATCTTTTGAAAATAAGTATCACTTACCAAATTTCAGCCGAATGAATATTTCTGTGTTCACGATAATAGAAATGCTTCAGAGGGAAATGGTACTCAGAAAAAATTTTAAATTTGCTTTTGATAAACATATTTTAATATCAGAAAAGCATAATTGACTAAATAATTATACTTCCTTCTCTGTTGTACTCATGAATATGGCATTTACTCTAGGACATCAAGATTTAGCATTTAGAGGCATTCAGTATAAATAATATTAAGGACAAACCTCTTACATTTCTACTGTACACACACACGATCCTAGCATATACTATTTATTATGCAAACATTTTGAACAATTCTGTTAGGTTTTTTTCAACTATGTTATTGGATTTAATTCTCACATTAAATATAAAGAAGCACAAAAATTTAAAAATTCGTGTAAGGTCACACAAAAATCATGACAATGTTTCAAACCTATTTTTTCTAACTACAATTTCAGTTTTATTTCTTTTTTCCAAAAACTATAAATACATTTTATATATGCAATTAAATCACATAATACAATTTATAGATATACAGGCTTATAAGCATATATAATCCCAAAGTTTCTTAATTAATTCCATTGAATAATATTTGCCTCATTAAAAACTTGTATGTAGCCAGTGTTGCAAATTATTTCTTCTGTTTTATCGAAGAATTATTTTCTTATTCCCTATAATGGCTGAGCAATCTTTCATTCTTACATGTGGTAGTCTGAGCAATGTAGTTGAGGATAGCGATATGTAATGTAACAACCACTGCTGATTCGCATTATTTTGTCTTGAGACTCTGTATCACTTTGAGTGTTCATGCTTTGACTTTTTATTTTTGTGATACTGGTATGCTGCTGCTGTTCTATTTCTTTCTTTGTTCGTTTCTTATTTATTACTCACTTTTAATATCTCTATACAGGGATTTCTTATTCACACCCCAATATTTTATTAGCTTTTGTCCTTGCACAAATCACATAAGTTTTAAAGAAAATTAACTACAGCATTCAAGATGACTAACATATTCAGAACTTACTATTGGACTATGAATTTAGAAATGAGAGTGAACAGCATATCAATAAAAGATGGCCATTCATTTTATGAAAAATACTACAGCAATATGGAATATGACCAAAGGCTCTGATGTACTCGGTCTTTATTAGCATCCAACAGTTTGCTGTGGAAATTTCTCAAACTTCTTTCTGTTACTGAAATTTAATATTTACATGTCTTGGTCTATACACAAAAGAAATTCCCAGATTTCAGCAAATGAAAATATTTTCTTCAGAGAATGAATAGACAATTTATTATAGAAATAGTTGTTTTACATTTTAAATCTTGAAAAACATTACATATACATTGAATTACTTATTTATCAAATATTTATTGAGTAACTGTAGTAGGGAACTGTGCCAAGATCATGGTATTCAACTAATATATACATACACCCTTGCTCCTATCCACCAGATAATTAAGCATAGTCTACATACTATGCCTTTTGGAAAAAAAATCTGTGCTATTTGCATCTGTTATGCAGAGATTTGAAAGGAATTAAACGAGAAAGAGGTGTAAAATTTAATCAAGTTGGTAACTTTTATTCCTCTAATAATTTAGGAAGAGGAGTTTTTCCAATGAAATGATTTCTTACTTTCTAATTAAGAAGCTATAGTTCTAGCCAAGAGAGGCTAGTGGTATTGGATTAGCAACTAACCAAGTATAAAAGAGATAAAACATACAGAGCAACTGACTTCAGGCATTTAAAACTAGGCCAACCTGGGAGTCTGCCATCAGAAGCTATTCTTCACTGCACTTTCTTTCCTGACCAAACCCGGCCGAGCTGGTGTGTGGATAGCAGATGTCTGAGGAAGAAGAGGCTGTGGTGTGAGAGTCAGCACAGAGGAGTGGAGAAGACTGGGCAGAGGTTTTATCCAGGAAAAATGAGGGGAACTGAAACCAGCAGCTCCTCCAGGAGCCCTTCACTGGAGCTCAGTTGTGCATTTTCAAGGTGAGAAAATGTGTGTTGTAATTCAGCCCATGATATAACCCAAGGATCGGAGATATTCAAAGCTGATCTGAGCTAGGAAACACTGAACTTCCAGGTCGGTCCATATGGAGAGTGTGCTTTACCCAGAACACCCTGGAGGAAAAACAGAAAGAACCTTGAGAGTAAGGAGCATCTCTTTCCTCTCTAAACCCAGGCCCCAGGGCCCTAGACCTTGCTAACATGAAATAACTTTAATTGTGAGCGGACCACATGTCAGGTGCATTCCAAGTCCAAAGTAGAGCTTCCCATTTATTTTGTGATCAACTTGAACACACCTATCACTTGAGGCAGAGAGCAACACTGTTGCATATTTCATGATGAGATTTTGCTACGCCAGGTACTCTTAGCCTTCTCAAATTTACTTTATCTCCCTGGAACTCTGATGGACACCTTGATTCTGTCTGCAGAGTGGAAGTCATGATGCAACACACCAAGAATCTAGGGAACAAAATCAGAAGAAATAAGCTATAGCAAGTACTCCTCACAGAATCATGAACTTTTAGTGGTACTCTGCAGGTTTTGTCCACTAGCACAGGTAAAACAGTGCTCAATGCTCAAGATCCCCTGTATCAGAAAGCCTTGGGCACTTTCAAGGCAGAATTGGAGGTGTGGGCCTGACTCTAAGGCAAAGCAGAGCGCTGTAATCCCATAGAACTGTAACTTCTGGAAACAAGCCTAATTTTCCCCAAAGTAAATTCTCCCTTTGTGTACAATCTGGCAGGTTTAGGGAAGCAAATCTTGTCTTTCAAACCACAAAAGGAGCATTTATTCAGCCACACAAAGACATGAGTTCCTCCCTTCTTGACCTAAAAGAGTGAAAGCAATTTGCAGAGGAAGCCAATTTATAAGCCTCACAGGCTCAGAGCAAATCTGGTTTCTTGGTGAGTTCCCTGAAACTCACTTTTAATTATGGGCCTTGAGAAAATGCACCTAGAAAAACTGAATTTTATCAGTGTCTTCCTTAGCCTTGCTGTGTGGTGTAATTCCCAGCTGCTTCATTACTGGCTCCAGGTACAACTGGAAATCTTGTGCAAATTCCCTCTCTTTGTTTAAGCACAGCATAGATCTAGTTTCCCCCTCTGTCATGCATCAGGACTCATTTCCATAGCAGCCTCTGTGGGGAATGGAAAGAGCTTACATGATACTCTCTCTGTAAGTGAAATCTGGAGAATAAAGTATTAACGTTCATTTGCAGAAGAACAAGGATTGCTTGGATACATTTCCGTAAAGGTAGGGACTGTGTTCTCTTCTTATAACGAGGTGTTAAGCTGTTTAACAAAGGTATTTACCAAGGTGTGCTCGGCCTGTTTCCCTAGGAACATTACAATCTTTGGAAGGTGGCTTCTTACCAGTCCACAAGATTCAGAGAATCCTAGCCAAGGTTTTCCATGCATGTTAGTTTTCTGTGCACTCCTTCACGTCCTCTGTGGCTACTTCTGCCCTACAGTCCACATCTGGACCGCAGAAGAGAAGCCTGTCACTTCCATCCTCTGTCTCCGTACTAAATACTCATCGGACAGTCTAAGGTCCAGAGTATCACTGTGAGAGTAGACTGAGGTCTACTTCCTTCATCACTCACCTGTGCAAGTTTGCATGACTTTAAATATTTGTGATTTTTAAGCTGGATTTGGAGTCTTCATTACGCTGACTCTAAAACAGAGCTCAGCAAGAAGCAATACTAAAGGCTAAACAAACAAAAGCCAAAGCTACTTCATACTTTTCACAGTATTCCTATAATTTACTTCATATGAAACTTTTGTCATCCACCAAATTGCTTCCTGGAGTTTGAGTATGTTCTTCTACTTCTGTGGTTAAAACCATGATTGCTATCCACTCTCAAACAAGATTCTCTAGAATTAATTTCTCCCCAGATCACTATACCTATAAATTCTAAATAAATATTAATTTTTACAGATGTGTAAAAATTGGCATGATAGTATTTGTGCCCACTATTTGTCCCATAGTTCATATTTAAATTGTGATTTTCTCAGGTATTTCTAAACCAGAGGGTACAAACTTCAGTACCTCTGCTGCACATGTCTAAAGGTCAGACCATGTCACGAGTCTTGTGTTACTGGCAATTCTTCAATCCTCACTTTTATTCCTACTTACTCACCCTTACTATCTATATTAGAGGGAAAAAAAGAAAGAAAAAAAAGAACTTCATGTTCTTATTTTTCCTGGCTCTCATGGAATTATACTTTCAGATCCATTTTCCACTCTAATATCTGGACAGTCTTTCTAAACTGCTAATCTGATAATTCCTGCTTTAGGTACTTGGATACTAGCTCCATCAAAACATCAGAGGATGACCAGGAGGTATCTTTACTTATCTGTGATAATACTGTGGTCATAGAGTTGACTTAACTATTTAACAGACCCAACGATCCTCTGATGTGATGACTTGTATAGTTTATCACTGAATGCATTACTTTTGTGTCTTTATATTTAAATTTTTTCTCTTATAGTAAGAATCTGACTATTTTTCAATCCTTTCTCACTTTCTTCCTCTTAACTGGTAACATTAGACATCCATATTTACTATAAAGGTCTATGTGGCTGAATTTGAATCTAGTATTTTGTTATGTTCTCTTGATCCATTTATTTTGTTGTTCCACTGTTTCTCTTTCATTATCTGTTAGACCACACAGACATTAAAAATAAAACAAGAAATACCAGTTTACCATTATTATAAATTAGTATAACCTTACAAGCTTCATATAATAAGAATTGATTTTTATACTTCTGCAGGTCCGAAGACCTAACACTCCTGTAGTTCTCAGCCAGATTCTGCATTCCCTTCACCTTTTCTAGTGTCTCATAAGTTCCAGTATTTCTTTGATCACTGCTCCATTTTCACATTGCTTTATCATCTTCCATATATAACACTACATCATTTTCTCTGATTTTAATTCTTGTGCTTCCTCTTTCTCTTTTTTCTCTTTCTTTCTCTTTCTTTCTCTTCCTTTTTCCCTTAGAATGGCCCTTTTTCCCAAATTTAGCCCACCTATATAATCCGGGGAAATCCTGCCATCTCAGGATGCTTAATTAATTGATCAAGTCAATTTGACCACATAAGGAAGCATAGTAACAGGTTCTGGGAATTAGGATGCCCATGTTATTGGAATGAGTGTTCTAACTACCATCTGAAAGACATACACATAATTATGTATCTACAAAATCAGTAAATAATTGAAGTGGACTAATTCCAAAATGACACACTATGAAAGTTCACTTAGAAGACAGATAAGATGAATAGTCTTAGTTTTATAAAGGAAATTTGATTTTTAGTAAAAATGTTTTAAATTAAAGAAATTTTAAACTCAGATGGTTCAACAGAGAAAACTTTCACACATTTAAGGATGAATATAACACATCTTCCACCACAACATTCACAAATATGAAAGAGATTATTTCCTAACATATTTCATAAGGCCAAAATTACATCAGTATCAGAATCACGACAGAAATCATAAGAATGGAAAAGTAAAAAAATAACAATAACCAAGGAGATCCCTAAATTTTTATCAAAGTGAAGAAGAAAATTAAAAATTTCCAGTAAAGGCCTGTGCAGGATGCCCACCAAGAAGACCAAGCAGACATGTCCAGCAGGCTCGATAACAACACTCCTTCCTTTGTGTAAATGCCCATCTTCACTGCCTTTATATAACTGATGGCCTTGCAATGTATCCTGAAATGTTTAAACTCCCTTAGCCACCCATGATGTCACCCAACCCTCCAATCATATGAGCCAAATTTGCCCATGTACCTCTCTGCTCACTTTCCCTTTAAAAGCCCCGAAACCCCACCAGGCAGGCCTCTAGCTCTTTTGGATGGGATCCTAGTCAGAAGCCCACCAGTGTAACAAGCACAGCCATTTTTTCCTGTGTTTGGTCTGTTTTCTGCAACAAAAGTGCTAATATATGAATTCTAACAATATAGAAAAGAAATAAACTTGAATGTGTTTCCCATGAATATAATTCAGCATGTTTACAGTAGACATCACATGGTAATGTTGATAATTGCAGAATCACTTGAAAACATTCAATATTCACTGAAGATAAAAATTCCCCCACACTACAAATAGAATGGAACAATTTTTTTCACATTACAGAGGGTATCAATAAAATCTTTGTAACTATGATGATTTTTCATAATTATAATACTCCCTCAGATTGTAAAAAAAATCATCATATTTGACACTGTATCCAAAGTTTTAACCTGTTTAATACAGTGACAATAAGAAATATGAGGAAATTATATTAGCTAGGAAGGTATAAGAACTGTTTAAATTCACTGATATTACTGAGTACATACAAATTTCAAAAAATGTACCAACAAGTTCAAAGAAATTATATGACAGTATTTCCAGTTTTCATGATAAAAGCATTTCTATTTTTAAAAAATAAACATGTTAAAGAAAAATTTATATGGCCAGACAAAATGGTCAAAGAACTAAATTCAAGGGACTCTGCAAATTTTTTCAAGACTTATTCTCAAAGCTCTTCTACTCCAGGCAGTACTGATTGAGGGGATCAACAGTTTTCTCTATAATATATTTTGGCTCTAAAATTCAGGTCATATTTCCTTATTGTTTACTTGTGATATGAGCTTTTATTCTATACACTTCTTTCCTCTTTCTGACTATTAAATGCTAGATGAAGACGATGAAATTAGAATTACTTCACGTTCTCCAAGTGTACTTATCTCATTAATAAATTTAAGCAGTGTAAATAGTGTTTCTTCCCAGAGTGAAGTTTATCTTTAAAAGATTTTATATTTGTTAGAAGGTACTGCTTATAAATATTATTGTGAAAAATTGTCCTGTGTTATGCTAATAAGCAGTAAAGAATGTTTTTGTTCATTCAAGTAATGGAAAATAAATGAATGTGTCATTTGAAACCAACTGTGTCAGCTTATAAAATATAAATGTGTGAAATTCCTTATATTTTATTTTTTGGAGACATGCATTTACATTTTAGGGAAATAATTAACATCATGTAAGTATAGCATGAAAAGAAGGGATGTCACTCATTGTAGACAAGGCAGCTTTTAGGAATGCTGGTATAGTCTACAAAGAGATGTGGATTGGCCAGGAGACTTCCTTAAGATTCCATTCCAATATTGAAGATGTTTGAGGTGCACACTTGTCTCAGCCAGTGATAGAATTAACAGATGCTACATAACTCAGGCAACACTGAAATGTATGCAAAGCCTCTTTGAATAGGAAGTGATGTCACAGTGGATCAAATGGCACACAGCATTCACAGATTATTTGACATGATTTAAATCTCTAGTTAGTTTCCAGTATTGAAAATACATAACATGTTTTTAAAAAGAGATATACCTTTCTTTTGCACTTTCAAGTTCTGTGCAGAGGTCAAGCGTGGTAAGACACTCAGATGAGTCTTTCTGATTTTGGTCCAAAGCTCTGAAGAAAATGTAGTCCTTCATCTGTGCCGGCTTCCGTCACAGTTCCATATTCTCCGGCTATTCATGGTCATTCAGCAATCACTGTTCAGCTTCATACAGTGCAGACTGAATGTCCGTTTGCTCCTTCACTGGATTATTTTTTCCTCTTTCTCCAGAAATAGAAGTCTGCTTGAAATGCTCACTTCCTCTTCTGGCTTTCATCTTCTTACACCATTTGTAATGTCACATTTTCAAGGCACTCACATACCCACATGTCTAATGCTATCAATAAAATTCATCCAGCCATATCAATGTCTCTTTAAATTTAGAGGATTAATCTTCCTTTCAAACTTCGCTTCACTCACTGATTTCTCCATGTTTGTTCACCACATTATTGTTCTCCCAGGCCTTCCTCATTTTCCTGCTGCTGGGAAAATTACCTGACTTTACAGGGGAATGCCCCGACTTTACAGAGGAAAATTTATTTTGGCACATGACTGTTGTCCACAGCTCGCTAACTCCTAAAGCACAGATAGCATGCCAGAGGGTGTTTAGGAACATAACACACAGACGCAAACCTTGCTCTTATATTTGAAATCTTGTGTTCTCCATGAATCTCTGCTATGAAGGAGTTGTGGGGCCTAAAACTGACCTGGTGAAGTCACCTGCAATATGTATCTTTGTTCATGTCTTTAAAATAAGAAGTCAGCTATCTTACATCCCAATTGCCTTTAATCTGAAAATTCCCCACAATTATTTTAATTCATTAAACGTAGGTTCAATTTCCCCATTTAAATAAAATCTCTCAGCAGTTCATCTAAAATTAGAATCAAGAGCATAAGAAAGGGGTCAGCTCAAAGAATCTCCTTCCCTGGGCCAAAAAGAGAGAGTGGTTTATTACAGTCACAGAGAAAGCTGCAACCCTTTTCCAGTTGGGTGGAAGCCACCAAATAAACTGATCTCATTCAGCCATGAGTAAGTGCTGACTCAGGCCTTAATACAGCGAGCAAGTGTCCCTGCTCATATAAGTTATGATTTAGATCTAGTACAGCCATTAAATTCCTCTGAAAGTGATGACTGGGAGCCATTTCAAGAGGCCAGTGCAATTCATTCCTGGAAGAGCTTACAAAGCAAAACTTAATGTCCTTTACTTTCCATTCCCGTTGAAACTCTCTTTCAGTTCTGTGTGTAATTACGTCAAATCTCTGACTTTTTTCTCTTTTTCCGGGTAGTGATAAACTAGGAATTTTCCTGTTGCTGTTTACTTTAAGATTGAAAGTCTATGGGAAAAGTATTTGTGGACCCATTATGAACTCTCCAAACTTCCAGTTACAATTTGTGCAGGATTTGCCTTAAAACGCCAGGATCTGGAGTGGATGAAACCCGTCCTGACAGGTTAGTTGAAATAGTGACTGACTGTGAGGGAGAAACACTGCTGAGGAGTAAAACAAACAATACCCACCCATCCCGGCTGGGTTTTCCAGAGAAAGAACGGGAAACCAGGACTCAGGACTCAGTGATGCTGAATTGCTGTATCCCACGGGAGAACCATACCAGAAATGAGAAAAACGAGCATCACTACTGACCTGTTTTCTCTCCTAGATCTTTGGGTAAATCCCTTAATCTTCTTGGTCTTCAATTACTTTCACTGTTGACTCATCTACTTGTAAGAATTCAGCAAGATAGTGGAATATATTGTTTATCCCCCCTGGAACCCTCATTATTCAATATCCACTGTATTTTGAGAGGCATAAAAATCAGAAGATTTGAAATAAGAATCTGAGTTTCTGACTTCTTTAGAAATCCTAGGGGCGTAAGACTTAATTTCTTGTCTGCATAGCAAGCCACCTTGGAGCTGCCTGGCTAACTCAACATTTGGGCACATGCTTTACTGGGTTTTGAGGTTCTGAAGTCTCCTGTTATACTTCCAGAATATCAAAAGCATGTACTAAAAGTGATTTTAGTAAGCCACCATCAAATAAAATAAAATTAATATTGAAAATACAATCCAAAATATCAATATCTTCAAAAGTAGATCAGGAATTTTGAATAATAAAATCTGATTTTACAAAAAAAAAAAACCAAAAACCTGCCATTGATAATTGCAAATTCCTCCAGTCCTTGTATAATGTGTATTCTGCCCTTCTCTTTCATCTAATTGAGTATTATCCTTCCATCCTAGGGACAAGTTTCACCTGCCCATGGCAGGTATCCTTTTAATATGTTGCTGAATTTTGTTTGCTCATATTTGATCGAGGACTTTTGCAGCTATATTCAGAAAGTATATTGGCTTGCAGGATTTTATTTTTTGTGCTGTCTCTGACCATGATATCTTCATTATGCTGATCTCATGAAATTTTTAAAGACTGGCTTAAATTTTTCTTTAAATGTTAGAAGTCAACCAGGAAACCATTTAGCACTGGGCTTTTTTTTTGTTGCTGCTGGAGGAAAGGTTTTGATTCCCAGTTCCTGTCATTATTTGCTACAAGTCTTTTAAGGTTTTCTATTCCTTTTGATTTCATTTTGGTAGATTCTGTGTTTCTAGAAATATATGTGTTTCTCCCAGATTATCTAACTGCTGGGATGTAATTCTTTTTAAAATTCCTTTTAATTTCTGAGGCAACTATTTTAAAATTTCATTGTTTTTTTCTGATTTTACTTAATTAAATCTTCTCCTTTCTCCTAACATATTTAAAATTTCATTAATTTCATTTATTTTAAAGAATAAACGCAGGGGGTGCAAATGTAGCTCAGTGACAGTGTTTGCCTGTCATGCGTGAGGTCCTTGGTGCAGTCCCCCAAACCACAGAAAAACAAAGCCCTCGGGTCATCGGTATTTTTCCTCCTAGTTTCTCTTTCTAGCATGTTTCTATTTATTCCCACTGCAGTGATGTTTATTTCCTTCAATCAGTTAACTTTGGGCCCAGGCTACTTCTTTTCCTAGTTATGTAGTGATGGTTTGTTTATGTCAGACCTTTCTTCCTTTTTGATATTTGAGTTTTCTGATATAAACTTTTCTATTGCAACTGATTTCACTACATGCTGTAAGTTTTGGTAAATTGTGTTATTACTTTATTTTCTTCTTAAGGTATTTTAAAAGAAAAACACATTAAGAGGTTATCTTTAAGTGGCATCTAAAAGCCACAAGTTACATGTTAAATCTTTGCTATACAAAAATTAGTTTCTAGAATAGCAAAATCATCATCAGGTTGATGCCTGTTACACCAACAGGAATTTAGGACCCATTTCAAACAACAGACTCACATTTGTATTTAATAAGATTTCCTGAGGCTTCCTACGTATATGAATTAAATATTGAAATAGATGATATAATCAATTTCTGCTTAAAATATTATATATTTAAAGATTTTAATAAACAAAAAAGAAAACAAACATGTTTTTATTTTGTTTCAGTTTTGCTTAAAAAAGCAGAATAAATATAATGTAAATAATTTTGGTAATTTAAAAGATTGATAGCTAATCATTGAGATCTGAGAAATTAGAACTTTTAAAATGAAGTAATAGGAAATGTTGTCAAACAATGATTAAGTAATTATGTTTAGAAATAAACATTAAGTGCAATAGCTAAGGAAATACTATGCTACATAGGTAACTATATCATATATTAATTAGAAGATAATTACATACTAAGAAGACTCAAATTATATCCAACATGTACAATTTAAAATTAATTAAAAAACATAATAACATATCACAATGTATAAATACCTCAAACTATAGAAAATAAAAAAAATGCAGTGCATGTCAGGATATATATTCAATGATTAGAGAAGCACAGTTGTTTTCAGCACTAATTTTAATATTTTATAGTTTTATATTTAAAACACTATCTGAACCAACCCATTACAACAGTCCTATGTAAATGTTAATTACCAATCTAAGTACATTTTCAATCATTCTAAATTCAGTGCAAGGTATGATACATTTTCACTTTATGTATGATAAACAGAAACACATTTATTTAAATCATACATTGTAATATTTAATATTACTCCATAAAATTGATCAAAAATTTCTTGTTTTTAGAACATATCTTACCCTTTTTGACAGATGTGTCACAAAATAATCACTTATGTCGAACTGCCCATACATTTTCTGTAGATCCCCTATTCTGAACAAAAAAACAAGAGAGAGATCTGATTGAGTTCCATTATAAACTTATCACAGCTGAAAAAACCACTTGATCAAAAGTCATAGTTCAAACTAGATATAAGTGTACACACATGTGAGGGAGATGTGCGTGTGTGTGAGGAGGAAAATCATATTATATCATACTGTGTGCTGGCTACAAGGAACAAATAAGCTCAACGAATTCCTGGTTGATATAAGATTGGCTGATTGTCCTCAGCCAGGCTATTTACAAAATTACACACACTGTCAGTTCTTTTAGAGCTACTGACATAAATATATTCTTGCATTTGTGTTGAGATAGTTTTTTTCTTCATGCATGATGAAATAAGTTGAAGTCTCATAATGTCAAAGTAGTGCTTCATAGACTAGATTTTTACAATTCAGTGAAAATATAACAAATGAAATATTAAAATATTCTCAACACAATGACAGGAAACACTTTTATGCATTACATTTATTTATTGATTTTCACTGAATTTTAAATCTATATATGATTTTAAAATGTCTTAAAAGATGAAAGCATCTCAGTAGTGTGAGGAAATAATTTTGATTATACTGATAAACTATACTTAAAATATATGGGACTTAGAGATCTTGATCAATCAAGTTGGTTAAATTTATAAAAGAATTTATACATAGAACTTAACCAGAATTTAATGAAATAATATTATCATGTATTGTGAAAATTTACTAGATCAGATTTTTTAGCAAAACCAATGATAGTAGAGGGTGAAATGTAATCCAATGAATATTTATTATTTATGTAAAAATTAGTAGATTACATGCAGTGAATTGCAAAGAAATTAACACTACAGAGGGGCAGTATTCATAATGCAAACATAAAGGAGAATCTAGGTGTATTGTTGCTTTATTCAGTTAGAAGCAAAAAGGGGAAGGCATAGAATTTCCAAATCACTGATATTATTTCTTCTATAGATTTAACTTTAATCTTCTATAGATTTTGAAGTGCAGCAGTGCCACTAGGCTGCAATTTGTTTACTTTTTATACTTCATTTGTCTGTGCCATGAGAAGCTGTACTCATAGAAAATTAATATCTAAATGCAATTTATACCCATGTGAGTTTATCCATCATTTATTTCCTGTCAAATAATTTCTTTGTATGACAGAATTCCTTCTTCCAAATAATGGCATAGGTACAAGAACTACTGTGTATGTGCATACATTGTTATAAAACTTCCATTTAATAAGGGCAAAAATAGTGTTCAGTCCCTATCACTATTATTTCTATGAGAAAATTGATTTAAAATAAATTCCATGTGCTATTTTACGTTGATATTCAATAACCTCCATGATGTTTATGAACTAGATACCCTTAAGACAGAACGATAGGTACAAAACCATTTCCTACATAGAGTTAATCATCCACTAGATGAGATTCTGTATTTGTCCAATATTTTAAGGCAATCTTGGATCAATACTGTTGCACCAAAATGAGTTCTTCAATGTACTTTTTCAAAAAATCGGTATTTTTATTTGCAGATTTTAGCACATTTTTTACTGTGGAATGATGGAGTGAGAGCATGCTAACACTAGTTATGTTTAGGTCAGTCAGAAGTGTTTTAAATTACTTCTACCTTTTTTAAAATGGTGGTTAGAGCATTTGGTGGAAGGGATCTATTCATCACAGGAGAACTGGAAAGCAGAGAGTGAGAGAAAAAGGAAGGAGCCATGGTCACAAGATCTCCCTCAAAGACACAGCCCTGTTGTCAAACTGATTTAAATTCTTCCAAAGAGGTCCCATCTCTCACACATTCCACCACCTTCCAAAAATGCTAAGGGCTAGAGACAAACACCTTAACACTTGGGCCTTTGGAGAATATTTTAGTCCCAAATCTTGGAAAAGATTAACAGAGTGACAATATTAGTGAGCTATTAAAAAATAGACAATGAAGATAGCTAGAAATGGAATCCAGTAAAACAAAACAAACAAACAAAAAAATTAGAGCAACAGATGAAAATTCAGACAAAGATAAAATGATTACTTAATATCAGTGACCTGTCTGCATCTCATTGCTTTTTCATTTGTTATTTGTCGATTA
>NW_004955425.1:18367026-18368950 GCF_000276665.1 Chinchilla lanigera | reverse complement strand
GAGAAGCCACAGATGATATGCAAAAACAAAGGAAGCATCACTCAAAATCAACAGCAGTAATAGAAACCACCATGCAGCCCACAATTGTTGACCCCTACTCTAGCAATATTAAATGTAATCAACATCTCAGAGTTTATAGCACACTTACTTATCAATTTTCCTCACATTTAGATTAATTTTTATCATGAAATATGAACTATCAAATAAGGAATCTGCCATAAATTTTAAAGAGTATGTGAAAATATTTGATAAAGAGTATCTAAGACATAAATAAATACATATAGAGAAAAAAACCAAAGTCTAGATTTTCATTATGCTAGAAAGTTTGGCTTAGAAACCATTTAGAAAATGACTTCAGTCAGATAAGGCGTTGCTTTAATGAATTAGTACATTAACATTAAGAGCTATAGATTCGTGATTAAACTGTTATTACTCTTTCCATTTGCAAAATTTGCCATTTGCAAAACTTAAGGCTTCATTATTGAAACAAAGGGGAAAAAAAAAAGATTTAACTCCATTGACTCCAAAGACATTAATGGAATCCATTCATCTATTTGCCGTGCTCTGCTTTGCAATGTACACTTAGCGATTATATTTACAACCCCAATTTTCTCCTGGATTCTTGGGGAGGGGAGAGAACACATAAACTGAATTATTTTTATGGCTAAAATGTTATATATTTTTCTATCCTAAATTTATTTGCTAAATATTTGCATGCTCCAATGAGTCTGGGTATTTTCTCGGTGTCCATGATGCCCTCATCCTTCTTTGGATTTTCTCACTTCTCTTTGCACCTTGAGTTACTCTGTGCTGAGTCACTCCCCAGAGTGTTTCCCTGTGGCTGAATCACAGCCCTGCTGGGTCTCAAACTCAGTTTACTTCTTTCTCTTTCTGATTCTTCACATATGGACAGAAATATAAAGTGAATTTACTGATTATTTCTAAATAATTTCAACAAAACTTTCGTGCATTATATTTTATTCATAGAATTCATTTTTGGACATAGTTTCTTTTATTTCTACTTCATCCTTCAAGAACAAATGAGACATAGAATGAGTCAAATCTTCTTTGGCGGTCAGTTGCTAAATTTCTACATGAGAAATTACATCTTTCATTTGAGAAGTTAAACTGAACAAAATGTAATGTATTCCTCCAATTTGGGGTAAATTTCTTTACCATTCATTTAAAAGAAATGTTTGTCAAGAATATCTTGAAATATAAATATTCTAAATTGTGAATTTATAATATAGTTAAAATGCATTTTATCAATAAATTTGTGAAGCTCTATAAAATTTGGAATATTAGATTGATGTCACATTAAGGTGTTATAAGTATAGAACCTTTAAGTCAATAAAATGCTTACTTCTAGAGTGACACTTGGAAAATGATTGAAATTGTCTATTTAAGAACAGTAATTTGTTAAAGTATAACCAATTGTAATTGGTATTGCTGTCAAATATTTACTCCTTCATTTGGAAGGATCCTGCCTATTGCATGCTACTTATGCCTCTTAAAACAAGACCATACTTCTTTACCTAACTGAAATTAGGCTTGACCATATGACTGTGTTTGTCAATAATGTATGGTTACACAGATCATATACAATATGTAAAAATAAGCATTGAGGTTCATTATATTTCTATCATTTACCTTACAATTTACAAATGGTACCTGATTAGCATGGCCTAAGTCTAGGCAGGCTGTTATACAACATAGGTGAGAAATTAATGTTTCTATTGGATAATTCAATGAAATATGAGATGATTTATTATGAGAGCATAACACAAAGAAAAACTCAGTGATTCATAATTCATTGCATATGTAAGACATTGCAATGGCATAAGTTACTGAGATAACAAAACTAAAGAAAATAAGTCAGGTTTCTTTTTTTTATTTTAAAAATAAAAGAAGGAAAACCTTCACA
>NW_004955425.1:18350024-18366182 GCF_000276665.1 Chinchilla lanigera | reverse complement strand
TTTTTTATTGGTTGATATCTTAATGCTAGCCATTCTTACTGGGGTAAGGTGGAATCTCAATGATGTTTTAATTTGCATTTCTTACATGATGAATGATGTTGAACATTTTCTCGTGTATTTATTTGCCATTTGTACTTCATGATCTGAGAAGTGTGTATTCATCTCAGCTGCCCATTTTTGGATTGTGTCTTTGAACTTGGGGGGGCTGATATTTTTTAATTCTTTATATGTTCTAGACAGAAGCCCTTTTGCTGAGGGACAATCAGCTAAAATTTTTTCTAAGTTTGTGGGTTTTTGCTGTTATTTCTGCAAATTTGTTAGTATCTTATTGAGTATCTTTGCATGTATATTGATTAAGAAGATTGGTCTGTAGTTCCCTTTCTTGGTTGGGTCTTTCTCTGGTTTTGGTATCAGTATGATGCTTGCGTCCGGAAATGAGTTAGGGAAAATTGCTTCCTTTTCAATTTCATTGAAGAGTTTGAGGAGTCTTGGTGTTAAATCTTCTCAGAATTTCTTGTAAAATTGTGCTGTGAATCCATCAGGGCCTGGGCTTTTCTTTGTCTGTAGGTTTTTAATCATGTCTTCAATCGCATTATTTGATATTGAGTTGTTCAGGAATTTTATATATTCTTGACTCATCCTTGGTAATTCGTACATATCTGGGAAACTGTCCATTTCTTCTGAGTTTCCTATCCTATGGGAGTAAAGATTTTCAGAGTAGGTGTTAAAGATCTTCTGAATTTCTGTGGAATCTGTAGTAATTTCATCCTTTTCATTACTTATTGCATGAATCTGGGTTCTTTCCTTTCTTTTCTTGATAAGGTTGGCTAGGAGTTTAGCAATTTTATTTATTCTTTCAGAGAACCACCTCTTTGATTCATTTATTTTTTGCAGGGTTTTCTTTGTCTCAATTGCATTAATTTCTGCCCTAATCATTATAATCTCCTCCCTTCTTTGGGCTTTGGGCCTGACTTGTTCTTCTTTTTCTAAAATCCAACTTGGTCATGGTTGAATGTATTATTGTAACTACTGAACTTTAAGAATTTTTATTAGCATACGTTTGCAGTATATCATGTAACATTCCCCATGGAAAGTTGGTGTGTATATATAACATATCTCAATTCTTTTTTAGTACCTTTTTCCTCCCTGCGACTTCCTACAGTGAAATACTAGAGATTATGCTAGCTGAGTCTGTGCTTACCTTTATTGTGCTGAGTGTTCTACCACTGAAACTTTTTCCTCTCACCTGGGCACCTTTTGAATATACTTATTAGTAAAGAACTTTGTTTCTTCAAGCAAAATCAACTAGAAGTTTCATACTATAAATGTGATATGAAAGAGACATTATCAAAAAAGAAATCAAACAGAGTCATAAGAATAATAGATATCTTTAAAAGCTTGAAAACTTGCATGAAACATTAAAAATGTAATATAACATTTTCAAAGGGATGTGTGTTGAAGCCAGGAATAGAGATTAGTGGTAGAATGCTTCTTCATAGTCAAAGTCCTGGGTTCTATCTCCTGCAAAACCAACACACACACTCATACAGAAAACTCAGAACTGTGCTCTATTGGGAAGAAGAATGGTCAAGCAAGAAGAAGTTTAAAAAACTAGAGTTTCAGTTTTAGGTATTTTAAATTTGTAACACATAGCTTGAGTTCAGAATACTGGGTATGGTTTCTATCTAGATGTCTCCTCAAAGATTCATGTTCTCACAGGTGGAGCTTTCAGAAAGTGCATAGACTCCAGGGCATTCTAGTAGACATGCTCTGAGGAGCAGGTGTCAGGCTGGAAAATGCAGGTTGCTGTGGATGTGATAGTGACAGGTTCCTTTGCTGCTCCTCCCTTCGCTGCCTCTCCCTCCTGGGCACTGTGACACAAGCAGCAATCACTGCTCTGCTGTGCCCCGCTGCTACTTTGTCCTGTCTGCAACCACCATGGACAGAAACCTCTGCAAACTGTGAACCAAAACAAATTTCTCCTCCTTAAAGTTGTGGGTGTCTGGTTTTAAGTCTAAGTGACTGACTAAGACAGTAGTGTTACACACCTAACAAATGTTAGAAAGAAGTATCCAAAATGAACTTCTTTAAGTTTCCATAGACCTTACCAAGGAGGCCACTGGGTTAATGTCTTTTGTTATGCTGCTAGGTTACAGATTTCAGTTTGGTATGGAAGAAGTTTCTATGAAGACAGGGGAAAAAAAGACTAGCAGAGAACTTGAAGAAATCCATCATGAATACATTTCACAGAGGAAGAGGAAACATTGAAGAGTCTGAAGTAGAAACCAGTGACCATCTAGCAAACTTAATATTTTAGGAAGAATGGAGTAATCATGTGCTGAAACTCTGAAATAGCGTAATTAGTGAAAGATGGATGCGGGATGGATGAATATGTCTTCCACTTCATAAGTTTTGAAATTTGGTTAAAATATGGACAGTAGGAGACAAGGAATAAAAAAAGAAATCTCAAGCAAAACTCATAGATTCATGACCTAGTATCCACTGTAAAAGAAGTGGCTTAGTCTTCCTATAATACAGAAGATATTCAACAATTTAAACACATTTATGAGTAGCAGCATCAACTCTTGCCAGAAATAACTAGCTGATCTGATTATGCCTACCATGAAATTTTCTCATTTGAAAGTTAAGCTTCAATATGAAACCATTTTTCCTGTTGCAACATTAAAAACGTATGGTCATAAGTCATCACCAGGTACTCCTTATCATTTATCCCATCTTACAAGTCATAGTCAATGTGACTTTAAACAAATAACACAAAAGCAAGGAAAGAATTTTAATGGTAAAAGGGGACTACAGTCCACATCCTTGAAATGAATTTGAAGAAAAATAGATTGAGTGGGAGGAAACTGACCAAAAAAATGGGAGGCACAAAAGGAAATTTAAATACCTCACCTGGAAATGAGCTTCATTACTAACACTTACAGTAACTGTTTGTAGAGATTTTAACGTGTGTTAGGCTTTGTGGTAATAACTTTACAAATCTTTATTAACCCATTCAACTATGATATTAGGTAAGGTATTGTTACCAAAATATTACTGATGGCAAAAATGAGAGTGAGATTTTTATACACCTAATAAAGGTTATAAAGAAGTATCCAAATTGAATTTAAGTTCCCATAGACCTTATCAATGAGGCCACTGGGTTAATTTCTTTTGTTATAAATGTCAAGAAGAAAAGTCTTTCACATGAGACTCTTTGAAAACATATCCAAGCCATAAATTCACTACACAGGTTTCTCTTTATCCCTCTCCCTTTTATGATCTATTTTACTTATTTAAGGTGAATAGTCAACACATTTCCATTAAATGCTTACTATTAGAAGATTTTTTTCCTGTAATTCCATTTCTTGATCCTATCAAGGGAGCAGGCAGAAAAGGAGAAATTTAACACAGGCATTATGTTTATAAATTCATTTTAAACATATGGCTAATTTAAAAGTATGTACATATTTTCTGCAACAAGCTTTAATTGAACTATTACATAAGATTCTTTTAGATTAATTTCATGTCTAAATCATTTAACGTATGATGGTGTATGAGTAGTAAATGTTTATATGTAGATCCATCTGACTTTATGTGGCAATAAAGTATCATACATGCATGCACACACCTTTGGCTCACTGGCCAGAGGACCTGTGTAAGGAAACCTGAAAATGCTACTGTTCCTGAGCACAGTCTGAGACATACATTTCTAGGACATTTTCCTCAGGAAAAAGTGCTCCTTGGAGACATGAGCTTTTATAAACCCATTAAAATGATTTCTTGCAAGATACTGGCTCCATTTTCCAAATTCTTGCTTAGTGTTCCTGGAGGCCTCTAGTGTATTTTTATCTGACATCTAGGTGACCTAAATAATTTCTAATATTTTCAAATGCAAGGAACAGTCTTCAGGTTTATTTTACAACTTGGAAGTAAACTTTATGAATTTATATCCTTCAAAGAATTTCTTTCTTTTTCCCAAATGGCTCCTGAGAAATAAGCATGCATTGTCTCTCTTGCTGTCTGGATAGGGTATGATCACACCTCTGGAGGTTGGTGCATGTTCACCTCAGTCAATACTGTTGCTCTTTGAACAAATGTCCCTGATTAGTATAGATAGATGCATAATCAGACGACACTGCAGAGGTGAAAGGGAGAACATGAATCTTCTCAGAATGCACATATAACATGTTATATCATCTCTTATTGTTCTCTTTTCAAATTTTATGAACTTATTGAAAGGCATTGTTAACAGCAGGAAACAGAAGTCTATAAAGTGATTTGGGTAATACAACTAAGACAGTTTCATTCAGAATCTTTTACACAGTGGTACACTTTAAAATTGCATGATCTCTTTAAAAAAATTTCTCTCTCCACCATGATCTGAAACACGTAATTGGGTTAAAACTGTGTTTTTATCTTCACATTCATGTACAGAGGAAACTAGTGAGAGTGCAACTTAAGATAGAATGGGCAGCTGATTGTGTGTCACAGAACACACACGCATGTTTAATGTTTAAGGGGTTCTCTCTTCCTGATAGAGATCACCAACGTTAATGTCATCAGTCGAAATCACCAAAGTTAATATGTCATTAATCAAAATACTTGAATAGTGAAAAATAGCTGGTGTGCCTCTATTATGTGATTTTATAACTTTAAAAATACAAGTAAACCTTTGTAAATCTTCATGCCTTTTATCATGAGTCCCTGTAAATGATATAATTCATTATCCTACATTTTAGCCATGCTTGTGAATGCATATAATGATGTTAATTACAAAGTATATCTAATATTAATACATGAGTATATATTTTATACTGTATTACTTTGGTTTTACTTGTGTACTTTTATTATTCATTTTTACTGACATATGCTTGAAGTACATAATGACTGCCTACATTATGAAGAGTTAGTACACATACCTGATGGATCTTAGTTCTCTATTTCTCCCCTGACCCTTCCATCCCTCCCTGCCCCAACTCTTGATCCTTTTCCCATTCACAAAAGCTCTAATCCATTTTGTCCTCAATCCTTTTCCATCCCTCCTCTCTGCTCTCCTTTCCATCTCCCTCCATCTTTTGTTTCCTTTCCCATCTGAGAATGTGTCTCCTTACCCAATTACCTACCTTGTATTTGCTCTTTATTTATATTCTGGGTTCTTACATAAGAGAAACCGTACAATACTTAAAATTGTGTGTCTGCTTTATTTCACTTTATTATATTCTTAATAGGTTATTGGCATATGGTTCATGTACCAGCCCATTGTTAATGTAAAAGTTCAAAATTTTTAAATGTGTGTATCTCATTTTTGACTATCATCTTTGATTGTTTTAAGGGGATACTGAACCTTTCAGGGAGCTCTGATGTTGCCAGTTTGTTCACACTCTTTGCAGTCATCACTCTATTCTCTGTCAGAGCACACAAATAAAACTCATGTCCCACACACAAACGTGTCTACTTTCAAGCCATCAGCAGCTACAGCTCCACATCATCTCTGTAGATTTGTAGGTTTTCAAGGGCTTCTTTTGTTGGGTGTACTTTTTTTCCTGTAGAGGTAGCATACTTTTCCTTTCTTGGCAAATCCTATAATTTTTTTCCTAAGTTGATAATTTTTACATATTTTAACAATATTCATGAAAGATCTTTTCCTCCAAGATTTGTTCTTATTTGTCTATATTGTTATTTGCCTTGTTGCTGTTATTTCTGTTTTTTTACAAGGCATAAAGAAGCTTGTTGAGTAGAATCTAAAGTACTTACTCAAAGAAAACAGAGTGAAGGCCCTCAAGAAGAGCAGCCTTGTAGTCTGAACCTGGGGATACTGTGGTTATTTTTGTAACCACTATTTTGAACTAATTTTTAGATTCTTCGTTCTCTCAGAATAGTTACTGAGTTCTTTAATCACATTTTTGCTTCTGTTCCTAAGCTTGACTTCCATGGGTTTACCTAGGTCAGTATAATTTAGTGGTTAGAAAATTTCCTTAGTGTCCCTGCCTGAATGATTTCCACCTTTTATGAATGTAACCTTGGTGTGAAGGCACATTTCAAACATCAAAAAATTTATGACAACCTTAGTTTTCACCATGTACTTGGACAAGGTCTCAAGTCAGCCAGAGATAATTTACTGTTGCTTTTTAATTTTTTGCCTTTGTATCCTGGAAAGATACATAAACTTGTACACATATGCAGCTTTCTAGGTCTCCAGAAACATATGTAAGCTTTCTACTGTCTCCTGTAGACATCTCGTTTTTCACTACCATCTTTTATTGCTTTAAGTGGGTATTTGCACTTTTGGGGAAGCTCTGATGTTGCTAGCTGAGGCCTATTATTTTTAATAATAATCTGGTAATAAGGATCCTTATTTTATCTTACTAAGATAAGCTCCAAGTCAAATCAAAATGCCACAATACCTTGGAAATAGAATTTAGACAAAATATTGTCTGTGATTCAAGAGTAGGATTTATAATTGCACTCCAAAAGAGGTATCTCCTATTGATGCAAGATTTTTGGTATTTAGAGCTGCTATTCTGCATTGAAGAAGGGTACCGACATTGAAATAGCTCCAAAGGAAGTGTTATAAATGCCTGTCTTACAAATGTTCAGTAGTTTTCTTGAAAGTATGGGTTTTCACTTTATTCTACTTCTTTGCTTAACGTCTGGAGCTCAGAAACTTAATTTTAGTTGTTCGTCAGGATTTTCATCACTGTCCTGAGAGAATATTTCACTCAAATCCTCATGCTGGCACTCTGGAAGTCGGTCTCTTCAGTTTAACTTGTAAACATTACTGCTCAAGATTAGTAGGATTCTAATCATAAACCATGAGAAAAAGGAAAGAATGCACTTTCTGATTTTGCTTTTTGTTTTATCTACAATCTTTGCAGTTTTTGCTCATGTAAAAAAAATAGAAATATATTTATTTATTTATTAAATTTTTAATTTATTTTAAAAATAAAAGAAGGAAAACCATATTAACAAACATACATCCATTTACAAAATAGCAAGAAATACTATTTAAATCTTTAAAGGAAAGACTCAAATTTTATTACAAAACTGATAGTTCATGAAAGAAAATCTTAGAGCTTTAAAAGTTAAATTATTACTATTTTTTAAGACACGGTCTTGGTATGTAGTTCAGGCTGGCATTGAACTCACTGTGTAGTCCAGGCTGGTCTCAAATTCTTGCCATCCTCTTGCCTCAGCCTCCCGACTGCTGGGCTGATAGGCATAAACCATGCCTAGTTAAAAAGATAAATTATGACAGATGGTAATGCAATCACATATCAGTATCCATGGGTAATTGGACCCAGAAACGCAGTAATATTCAAATCTGGGCATGTTCAATTCTCTTAAATTAAAAGCAATAATATTCACAAATAAGTTGTACACATCCTCTCCTATATGTTGAAACACTTTACTCATTATATGTAGTACAATGTAATGTCCTGTGAATAGCTGTGATACTTTGTTTAGACAGTAATGAGTAATACTTTCAGTACTATGCTACAAATTTTTTTCAAATGTTTTCAAACTGCAGCTGCTTAAATTCTTTGTTTGTCAAAATCCTCAGATAATGTATTTTTGCAAAAAGGTCCATTTGTTCTCTCTTGTATTTTTACAAACCAATGCTTTTCTTTTCTCTATTTTACATATGTTTAAATATTCTTCACAGTTTTTACTGACTTCATCTGGTTACTTCCCGTACAAGAATAGTAGGTTTTACTTACTATACAATATGACTGTAATTGCAGATCTTAACAGTAAAAAAAAAATGGTTAAAATATCAAACAATAAGAAAAGAATAAGTGAAGACATAAGTGCTTAGTAAAGGGTTATTTGGACGTAGGAAATGTGACAAAATAAATGTACCTACAAATGCAATGTGCAGTTTCTTCTTCACTACAATTAAGTATGGTTTGATATAGTCTCTGGAAATTATTTTCACCTTCAAGTTATGTGCAGGTTAGTACATAATTATACTCGTATAAGTTTAGATACACTTAAATGTGGCAAATTATATATATAGCTCTGCAGTCATATTGCGGTTTCAGTCATTAACATTTTTGTCTAATGTATTCGGGTAAAGAACATTTCCATTTGTGTAAATAGGAATAAGTTCTTGACACATTCTATTCCCTTAATCAGTGGCAGATAAACACCAAATGCATGGACTCATTCAAATCACTCACTCATGATTCTTAAAGATACCATGGAATTTCATTCACATGGGTTCGCACTTTTGAGATCATTAAGGAAAATTCCAGTCACATCCTAAATGGCCGCATTGAAACATGCTTTGGTCACAAATCATGTAGGCTCAAATTTCTTCTAGTTTGTTTGATTGTATTTCCCAACAAAATAAAAGAGTACAAATACAAAACAATCTAATCCAAATGTGAATGGTACAGACCATGTGTGTTTTGTCACTGACTCTTAGAACTGCTGGCACTACACACAATAATTTCAGTTACAGCAACAGGGGCAATCATTTGATGTTGGATTTTTCATCCTATGTCACATAATTTAATTATTATCAGAAATCAAAATTATTTTTTTGCTAAACATTTTTGAACTCCAGATAAGTTTGAACTCCACAATAAGCTACACAGAAATGAAATACAAGGAAATTGATATAAATAAATGAATCTTTACAACATAAAATGAAGGAAAGTAGTCATGTATGTGTATCTTTTTCTATTTGTATTGTATGTTTGTATATCTAACTATAGAACTAAAATTATGAAGTAGAAATATAATAAGTGGAGATTTTTTCAGGTCTGTGTCTTTCTGGTTTTTTTCCCCCGGGCTTACAAGTGCTTTTCATTTATGTACTAAACAGAAGACAACCATAAGACAAGAGTTCATGAGTTGAAAGTTCCCACCTTTCATTTCTTTTTCAACACTTAACATGAAATCAGTTTTTAAAAATTGCTAGCCCAGATGTATTATGTAAAGCATGCTGGATATATTTTCACATATTTGCATTTTAAAATTCCTAATTATGTTCATGGTTTTAATATGTTTCCTTAGTTACACATAGTAAATGTTGGAGGATTTTTGTCTATCCTACCTTCAGCTGCTGTTTGCCTTTGAGGTTTTCCCCTTGTGGGTACCCTTAGTGGTACTAGGGTAATTCACCTTTCTGTTCATTCCTATGAGCACAAGGGTACACACTGCGTTAATCAATATACTTCAACAAAAACTATGAATCTTTGTAGGCATGTGAATATGAAGAATGCATAAACTGAGATAGTAGCAGTGGCCCATAACTAAAGATATTTTGTAAGAGAGAAATTATTTAGTATAAACTAGTTTTGCTAAGGCACTTGTTGAGTTTCCTATTTTTTGGCATTCAGCTGTGTGGCACTCCAAGTCTACTCCAGCTTGTCTTTAATTTCTTACTTTCTTTCTCCTTCTTTTTCTTTCTTTCTTTCTTTCTTTCTTTCTTTCTTTCTTTCTTTCTTTCTTTCTTTCTTTCTTCTTTCTTTCTCTCACTCTTTCTTCTTTCTTTCTCTCACTCTTTCTTCCTTCCTTCTTTCCATTTCTTCCTTTCTTACTTTTTTGTTTGTTGTTGTTTTGTCCTGATTTTTGAGATAGTGTCTCACTTTGTAGCTCAGACTTGTCTTGAACTCACAGAGAGTCTCTTAACTCAGCCACCTGAGTGCTGGCCTTACAGGTATGCACCACCATAACTGGCTTTAACTTCTTTGTCTGTAATGTACTCATTTTATGCCTAACTTTATCAGTGTAATTTTCTGTTGATAAAAACCAATAATGTTTTCTGCTCTATAGAAAAAAATAACTATAAACTGGATGTTATGTTGTGGATTGGCAGTCAGCTTTCCACTGTTACAGCAATACCTGAGATGATGACTTTGTGAAGAGAAAAGTTTTATCTTTGCTCCAGTTTTAGAGGATTTAGTCCCTGATAAGTTGGCTTCACTGCATTGGGCCTGCAGTGGCCGATCTTGGGGAGAGTACATGACAAAGCAAACCCGGCTACCTCCTGGCCAGGACACCAGAGAGAGTACAAGAGAGTCTTACAGTCACCTTGATTGCATAACCCCAATGACCAAAGACTAACCTAAACCCCACCTTTGAAAGCTCCTACCCCTCCCCAACAAGGCCAAGCTGAAGGTTAAGCCTCTACCCCACAGGCCTTTGGAGTATTCAAGATTCAACATAGTGAAGAGGAAAAGGAAAATAGACTAAAACACTGTATTCAGTTTAATATAACTTCCAGTCAAGTAATTCTCAAAAATAATGTTACCATTATACTAGTTAATTAAGCACCTTTATTTATATGCCAAAAGACCATTTAACCATAATACTACTTAATATTCTCCAGATACAGTGAAAAATATAATCACTGCTTGAAAAAAAATCCAGATGAATATTTGGCAAGAGTTTTTCCATTCCTATACAGGTAGGATAATCACAATATTTATTGTCCTAAACTGAATAATTTTGAGAGATATTAGGCATCTCTAAACATGATAATAGACAAACAACTGTCAACTAGAACACACTGTCAATTTAATATAGTGTTATGGTTGATTCATTGTGTCAACTTGGGGACTCTAGAGGTTTGGCTAAGTGACTCAGCAGGAAGCCAGGGTGCTTACTTTGTATACATCCTGAGCCTGTGGAAAAGGAGGGCATGGCGATTATGTGAGAGCTACATGCCCCTTAGATGGGGGTAGCCTGTTTACAATGTAAGGGAGGGAAAGAAGCTGCTTGCCGCCATTCCCCCCTTTGCTCTTGTTGCTTTGCTGTCTTCTGCCTCAGAGCCAGCCAAGTATGGACTGAAACCTCCACAAACTGTAAGCTAAATAAACCTTTCCTTCCTTCATTTTGGGCATTGGGTATTGTATCTTGGCAATGAGAGAAAATTAACCAAGACATATAGGTAGCAAAATTTTGGTCTTTCCCAGTTTACTAATAATACATAAAATATATACTACTTCCCTAATTCCTAAACCTCCTTACTGAGTAAATCCACAAGAAAAAAAATGGCTCATGTGTTTGACTAGTAAACTTAGAAAACACATGCATGACCCTCTTATTTTACCCCCTGTGATTTATATTTTTCTAAATTCTTTTTTGGGACATAAGAATATTTTTCTGTGCCACAGATGTGGGCAAAGGTAGACATCTCCACTCCCTGTGAAGACATCTCAGAGAATTTCAGCTTTGCAAGGAACTGAAGGGTTCTCAAGTTCTGGAAATCTTTTAATTTCCAATAGAATCAAGCTGTTTTCTCCCACATGGATTCACAAGCTGTAGGTTGATATTTTGTTCTTCCTCGAATCTTATGTGTATCATCAGTCAAGTAAGTCAGAATATGAGGGTCAGTTAATAGGAATCCTAATATTATTTAAAGGAATATCATTGACAAAAGCCTTACCTTTGTTCATTGCAAAATATACTATTTACATTAGTGAAAGTAGGATGATTAAAAAATTTAAAAGCTATTATCTAGTAGTGAAATATGTTACAATTATTTGAGCACACTAAAAGTAAAACAAAAATCAAAACAACTCTTTATTAAGTTATAAAAATTAAACAGTTCAATTAAGTCAGAAGCAAAGAATGTGAAGAGACGTTTTCTAAAGATACGTGTATGGTCAGCGAGCAAAGAGAAGACATCCAACATGACTGCTCTCTGGCAACATGCTGCAGATGTGCACAAAACACTTGCATGTTTCCTTTCTGTTATGTCTCGTGGCTTTCCCTTCCTTTACAATTGCTGTCTTTTCCCCCAGGAGGTAGTTTTTCCTCAGTTTGTGTTGAACTTTGTTGTCTGGCATTTTCAATAATTATATCCATTTGTTAATCCTAATCATTTTTCTCTTGTTGAATCTTTCAGGAATCATACTTTTTCTGTAAACATAGCAAAATCAAGATTTTGTAAGGAATTTTTCCTTGCTAATTTTTATAATGTGTGCAAAGTCATGTTGCCTCTTAAGTTTTCAGTTCTCTTTTTTTCTTTCAGGATCATATGTTTACCCATTTCCTACCCAAATGCTAACACTTGACTTTAGTTGCTTTTTTCCATTTCATTTCTCCTCCATAAAGCACAAAGTCTTATTCAAACAATACACACATTCGGTCCTTTCCCTGTTACCTATGGTCTGGTCTTCCCTGAAATCATTTTGTGCTTTCAGACACAGCATGAGTTACCTCTTCTGATGATGATTTCAGATCACATTTGGGTTCTCTTGTTTACCCTTTTCTCACACTGTTGTCTACCTTTTTCTCACCCTACCTTTGCTTGCTGCAGAGCCAGCGCAGAGTGTAATGTTACAGATTATGTGCTATAATGTGCTATATTTTTCTTTCAGGCAATATGACTTGGCATTTTTTTTATTTTAAAGAGAAAAGAACAAAAAAAATATCAAAAACAAAGACAAACAAAACAACATAAAAACAATAAAAATGATACAGAATTTCAAAATGAGGTGATAGGGAATTAACAATGGTTGCTACATTACATACTGTTATTTTCATATGTACAAGCTTTCCTTTAGCTTTATTTTTTCATCTTGTGTTTTGTATTTCTAGAGAATTTAAATGGGGGTAGCAATCTATAGTCATCATTGGAAGTCTTGATATAATAACATTTCATGTTTGAAAACTTGAAAGATAAAAAATCATTAAAGTAAGTGACTAAATGATACATGAAGATGTTGAAATGGGGATGGAACAGTACCTGCAATGAAGGCAAGCGGTAGTATTTCTACAATCGCTGTGTAATCTTAAATCATTTCAAGCACTTTCAAACCACTGCACGAAAACTACAAAAGCTATGAAATACGATGGACAGATCCTTCTGTTTGAAGATATTTAACAGAGGTAACTGGAGGAAACTCTTACGTGTAATAACTTTATGAAAAAAAGCATAGATTATACATATTAAAATCATCCAAACATTAAATTTCCTTACAACTAAATCAGTCAGTAATAAATTAACTATAGCTTGAAAATTATCTGAGTTAAAACTGATATTGACAGTTATCTACATTCTGGAAAAGTAAAAGCCCACAAAACAGTAACGACTATTTAGAAATGTCCTTACCCACTTGAGGACTTAAAGGATCTCAATTACAATGGAAGAAATGACATTGTATGAACTTTATTCTTTAAGGTGCTTATTAAAGCAATCAAACAGGGAAATTTCAACTCCATCTCAGGACAGGGCCCTTTGACATGGTTTGGAAGGTAAGCACTGGGAAACAGTAAAGGGGAGGAATGGAAATGAACTGTGTTCAACTGAGCAGAGATTGATGAATTACTTACCCTGGAATCACCAGGCACTTGCTTACTCTTTGAAACATATGACCATACACCTCTGCTGCTTGCTTAACAGTATAGAAATTTCCTCTGATCATCTAGATTTAAATCATTTGAAGAAATCAACAGTTACTGAAGACCTGCATTATGTCACATGTATGGAAGTGAAGTGAATATCAATTACATATTGTTTATATTCTTTCAAAAATATCTTAAATGTTATGACCATGAATCCTACTTTTTAGAAGTGTACATTGTAGTGATTTAGATTTATATATGAGGCAACATAGAGGAGTACATTTTTCAAGGTTAACCTATTATGGAAATACAAAAGAATGTTAAAGTAGTATTAGAGAGTGATGTGACATTCATAGAGGAGTATACTTGAAATGTATACTTAAAATGGAGTATTTTTTGTAACTAAAAGGGCCTTAAGTATATATTTTTCCAAAAAGATGTACAAGCTTACCATCAGGCATATTAGAAGATGCTCAGAATCATTAATCATGAGGGAAATGCAAATCAAAACCACAGTGAAACATTACCTCACACCACTTAGGATGACCATACGCAAAAATTCCAGGGCTGTAAAGAAAATAAAACACTTGTGCATTGTTAGGAGGAATGTAAATTAGAATAAGCATTATGGAATGCAGTATGGTAATTCTTCAGTGCAGTCAAAATAGAATTACCTGTGATCTAGCAGTTCTACTACCAGGTATACAACCGGAAGAATGAAATCACCATGTGGAAAATACATATTCGCACTTTCATTCTTACTGTAGCATTATACACAATAGGCAATACAAGGAATAAAACCTAATTGTCCATAGTCAAGTGCATAATTTTTTTGAAATATTGTACACATATATGATGGAATATTATCCTGCCATAAAAAATAAATCTTTCTACTTGGAGCAACATGGATGCATCTCAAGGGTGTTAAGTGAAATAAACCAGACAAAGAAAGATGAACACTGCGTGATCCTCATTATATGTTGAGCAAACAAAGAGAAAACCCACATTAAACTCATAAAAACAGTGGTCAAATAGCTGCCAGGACTAGGGGTGGTAGAGAGGGGGCACACTGGTCATAGGGTACAGACCTTCAGTTATAAGATGAGCAAGTCCTGGAGACCTAACATAAAGCCCCGTGACCATAGTTAAAAAAATATATTGCACACCCAAAATTTAGGAGGGTAATTCTGATCTGCTCTTATCATAAACAGAAGAGAGTAT
The DNA here is from genome assembly GCF_000276665.1 of Chinchilla lanigera. Lineage (NCBI taxonomy): Eukaryota > Metazoa > Chordata > Mammalia > Rodentia > Chinchillidae > Chinchilla > Chinchilla lanigera. The sequence continues at coordinate 18,351,656 of NW_004955425.1, read as the reverse complement.
GTGAAGGCATGCATATTTTAGTTAACTTGATTGCAGCAATACTTTTGTAAAGTGGACATATGAAAACATCACTTTATGTACTCTAATATCCATAATTTTACTGTCAAACTATATCAATAAACCCAAAATAAAGGGAAAAGAGAAAAATATCCTTATATCATTTTGTTTTCCCTCATGTTGCTCAACTCTGCTCTGTTATTTCAACACTATTTCAAATTCTGCTACTATTTCTTAAGGTGGTAATTATATATCATACATTATTGTTGGTTTACTTAATAAATATATAGTTTATATTCTCGTCTCAGAAAGTTGAAAATATTGAATAAAGTTAGATTACAACCTATAATATCTCTTATAAAATCTTAATATAATTAGCAATAGACTATGAATAATGTATGAAATATATTGTTCATGAGTATTTGGATAAGAGAAAACTATGTCTTTGTCCATGTATATAATTTTATATGACCACCAGCCCTAACTTTTTTCCCAATACTGAAGAATAAGTCCAGGTCCTTTGCACTCAGCTACATCCACAGCCCTATTTTATTTTTATTTTGAGATAGTACAGTAATGGAGAAGCTTTTAGAGACCAAGTCCCCAAACTGGAACCCAAAGCCCACTTATTTATCACAAAGTTCCGACACTGCAATTAGCCCTGAATACAGAGGTTTTAGTCCAGAAAAAACAACTCATACATTAACATCTTTTGTCTTAAAAGAATAACACACACGTTGTAGGTTTGCCAACACCAAAATAGGGTCTTGCTAAGTTGCCCAGGGTAGGCTCAGACTTCGGCTTCTCCTGCCTCAGCCCCCCAGAATTAAAGGCACATACCATCAGGCCCAGCCAATTCATATTTTCTGACACTATATGAGAGAATATTTACAAAAAAACAGCATAATTTAATAGCAAAGAGAAGTGAGTAATGATTTATTTCTATTAGTGAAACTGCAAGAATTTTCAGAGTTCATAGACTGAAAATGCTTTTCTAGGTGCTTGGAATTTAGAAGACCTCTTTTTATCCATTTCTGCCTTGTCTCTCTCCATCACATTAACAAACACAAATATGCATATGTATATGTATTCATGGGACAGACACACATGTACATATAGTGCACTTCCAGAATTAGAATATTTTTGTCAAATAGACTTAGTACTTCAAGTTGAATTTCATTGAAATCTGCAAATAAATACTTTTTAAAACGTTAATATTTCTCAAGAATTCAAAATCAGATGCATGCAGTTATTTTGTACTGGGAAAATTATATTTAGTGACTTCTGAGGATTCTACTACTTCCCAAAGATTCTCAATTTGTTTTAATATAACTTTTACATTCCAAGTGTGATGTTTTCTAAGCATTTCTTTATTACACCCTCTATGTGATCAATAATGATCACAGTCATACGTGGTCTCATTTAAAGGAGATCTTTAACACAAAAATAAATTTTAATGTGTTAAACTGTTAGTTCAGTCCTCACAAAACTCAAATGATAAGTGCAATGAAGATCGCGAATGACCAACATATGTATACTAAAAGGGATTAAAAGAAAAAGCAAGCCAATGTAGAATTGATACACACAGTACATTAATATACATATATATATTTTTAATTTTTACTTTAAAAATAA
>NW_004955425.1:18323150-18349924 GCF_000276665.1 Chinchilla lanigera | reverse complement strand
ATTGTTAATTTCCTACCATTTTGTCTGTAACTCTGCATTGCTTGTATTGTTCTTATGCTATTGTATAAATGGAAGTCTGTTTGTTAATATACATATATTTAAAGTAAAAATTCAGAGAATGAAAAAAATCACCTGCAAAGTGAAGTATAGAGCCGTATAGGCATCTTGAACGTTGTTCTTCATTTTAAAGTGAATGAAGTGGGGATCGCTTAAGCTTCGTGAGAGGAACAGACTAAATATATGCATAATATACAAAAGATTTACAAAGCAGGGCTACTCTGTGCACTGTGAAAGGGATGTCTGTGGCCTGGAGACCAGAGCAGCCAGGGAAAAATTAAAGGTCGGGAGCTCAAGGCAGAAGGCCTGAGTCCATGTGGGACAGCTGCCGCAGGGTCTGTGTTGGAAGCCTGGAGTCTGAAGTCCAAAGGCAAAGGTGAAGGCTGGAGCTCCTCCAAAGAAGCAAAAGACAAAAAATCCTTCTTTCCCTTTTTATTCCATCCAGGCTGCAAGAATATTTTTGGTGCCACCTACTCTAAGGACGGGTCTTCCCCCTCCGGTGAGTCAGTCATCCAAACACACCCAGAGCTGTGCCTATAGTCTGTTAGGTGTTTCTTATTCAAACTGGCACCACAATTGACGATCACACCACTCATGGTAGAAACGCTCTAGGAATCATGAGTAGGTTTCATAAGATTTAGTGCATTAAATTATGTTGATAGTGACTGGCTGCTTAGAGTGCTGTACTGAGAATGGTTGTGAAGCCCTTATTTACTGTCTAACTGGGAATGGCTCTGATTTACAAATACAGAAGAAGAATCCACCACTTGAATAGAAAGGAAGAGATCAAATCATTGAAGAATAAGATTTCTAACAGTGACAGAAAATCTGAGAGAAAATATCTCGTAAAAAGTGCTTGCAATATTGTAAGTAGAGAAGAAAACAAATTGTAATTCTTGATTGAGCTGACAGGAAAGAAATAAAAATCCTTAGGGTCATAAATAAGGGAATACAAATATAAAGGTAAGCATTGAAATTTCCAATGGCCCTTTTTCATAGGATAAGTACATGTCAGAGTCAAGGGTAGTGAAAGGCTAGACCAGAGGCTCGTGACACCTGGAAACTTAAAGATAATGCTTGCTAATTGAAATGGGATAAACTTTTATTTATGGAAACTTTAGTAACCTTGTTTGCCTCAGTTTTCTCTTTGTATAGGAGGCAGGAACAACTGCAAAAAACACATGAAGGTAAAGATTTTACAAAGAATTATGATTAGGAATTGGACATCCCAATCTTATGTTGATTTGAGAATAAGTTGCACAGATTTTGTCCTAAAAAGAAGAAATGGACAATTAAATTGTGGTTATTCCTACATAGGTTAAGTTCCCTTTGGCACCTGACAGAAGAAAAGGCAAGTCTTCCTGTGAAAAGGGAATGCAGCACTAACCTCAGCTTTTTACTTTGGAGGCAAGAGATCAAATAAATAATAAATCATAGCTATCTTGGGCAATATCTAATAGAAACCACAAACCACAAAATAAAACATTAAGTACTAAATGGTAATAGAACTGTCACAGATATAGGTATATTTCCATAACTAAAAAATGAATATAATGCTATTACACTTCAATGAACTACTAAAATTCACCAGATATTTTGTAAAAAATAAAAAATTTTAGAAACTAACCATAAGAATTTCCAATAGAAAAGAATCAAAATGAACCTAGATTCTTCTGGTTAATAATAGATACAGCAGCTGTGATGTTGTACTTAGAAAAACACAGAAGGTATTACCTAGAACTTTCACAGATGAAAGAAGCACAGCAAGAAGTAATTCCGAATGCATTCCACTGTCATTCATATTTAATTAGCAAAAGCAAGACATATGTTCTATCTGATCTTAAAAGGTTAAGTAATAAATACTATAAGATGAAAAAGTGAAGAAGAACTAAATTTGTGAACACTCCCAATGATTCTAGTACAGTATATATTCACACCATTAGAGAACACTTTAAACCTTGAAAAGGGAATGAAGAACGTCCATATATACAGAACACTGTTCCACTTAAAGATAAAATAATTTATTATGAGAGCTCATAGAAAGTTTGAAACTGATGGGTCCTTTCTTAAATATATGAAGTTGAACTACACAAAAGCTACAATAAATAATAAATATTGAACTTAGTGTTCATAATTATCAAAAGCATTCCACTAAAATGAGCAAAAAGATGACATGGCTACTGCTCTTATTTCTACTCAAGTTTTTTTCAAAGGGTCTGGGCAGTGGAACAAAATGAAAGAAATTAATAAAATGCTGTCATTCAGTTGCTATAATTCTAAAAATGTCATAAACATGAGCTGCTAAAGTTGAACACTGAAAATTTCCATGCAATGACACAATACATAAAATAATGGTTTATATATTAATTACACTGTTAGGAAAGATAATTGTTTATTTTCTTGAAAAGACATACCTCATAGTGGTAAAATGTACTGTGAATCCATAAAATATAGCATTGGATAATTTTTAATTATGCAATTCATTAGTTCCAAGGTTCTCACTCAGTAGCTACATTCACCATAATTTTTATCACACTTGGTAAAGACATTTACGAAAGAAAACTTTCAGAACTGCTTTAGGGAGTAGCAAAAATGACAGCATAATGTGAGTTAAATGGGGGTGAGCATTTTGAGAGGGATTAATGGCAATATGCCTTTCACTGTAATAAATACTTTTATTTAAACATTCACCATATATTTTGATCATATCTCATAATTAGACCAACAAAATGGAATAACGAGCTAAGAAACATAACCATGGTTATACAGAGGTTTTAAGTATTATCAAGGCAGCATTACTAAGCGGTCATAAAGTAATAACTTGCTATCAGCCAGGTACAATAGCACATACTTTCCAGATATTTAGGGAGCTGAGACAGAAAAATAGCAGCCAAGTTCTAGGCCAGCCTGAGCCATTAACAAGACCCTGCCTCACACAAGGAAAAAAAGTGTCTGGATGTGTATTCAGTTGTAGAGTTCCCCTCATTCCAATCTTCAGTTCTGAAAAAACAAAAGACTAATATTAAGCAAGTAGTTCTGAGATATTTAATTATACATGCAATTAATGTATTCATACACATAGTAATATGTTATACATACCTCAGTTCATGGGCAACAACTATACACAGTCGATCAAATACATGGAAAAGCAAGAGGAAGACCAATTAAAATTGTAATGGAAAAATGAGAACTTTTCTCATTCACAGGAAAAACTTAAAACCAGCCATGTTATAAAAGTATATAATTAAGCTACAGCCAACTTCATAAACATGAGTATCTTAAAAACATAAAATTGAAAAAAATGCAAAATATTGGCATTGATATAAAATTTAAAAGAAGTCAAAAAAAAGAGATGTCATTTTTAGGCCTCATCTTAAAAATCACCTTTCAAAGAGCAAGCAAATGGGGGGAGGCAAGAAAAGCTAGTGCTGAGGAAGGACCCAGTGAGACTTCAAATGACTAACCCCACTTCGTACATTTCGTTAGAAATGACCTAGATCCCACATGCACTCAGAAATTTAGTTAAAATAACTTTTGTTTTCTTATTATTTTACTATTATTCTTATTACTTAAACTTTACATGTACATTATTTTTATAGATACTTTATTTTGGAGCATTTTTAGATTTACTGAAATATTGAGATGCCAGTTCAGGGCATCATTTACCCTGTGCCTGTCTTCTGTTATTGTTACCGTCTTCCATTAGTATGGTACATTTGTTACCGTTACATGGACAAAAGCAGATACATTAAATGGAACTGCTTTATTCAGATTTCCTTACTTTTTACCCAATATCCTTTTTCTATTCCAGGATCCAATCCAGGACACCACATTTACATTTAGTAGTCATTCTCATTAACTTATTCCTAGGTGCAGAAATTTTACCGTCTACCTATTTTTGATGATCTCCAAAGTTTTTATTATTAGTATGTGTTTGTACCATAACAATTACACTTACCTTGGAGAACCGGTGCACACACATATCCCATCTTGATCATTTTAGCTCCCACTTTTGCCTGACATGGTTATCTCCCCTCCTCTTATCTGCCTGCCTATTTCCTGTCAGATCTCTTTCATTTTGCTCTTTAAGTTTTCTATATATTGGATTTCTCATGTAAGAGAAACTATGTGACATTTAACGTTCTGTGCCTAATTTATTTCCCTTAGTGTTACAGTCTCAAGATGCACTCATTTTCTTTCAGATGACTCAAATTCGTCCTTCTTTATGGCTGAGTGACATATGTACCTGTATCACACTTTCTTTATCCATTCACCCATTATGTGTTTCTTCACTCATTCATCCACCCATCTGTTGATGAGCACACAGACCACCTCCTTGACTCAGGTACTGTTAGTTTTGATGCTACAAACACAGGTGTGCAGGTATCACTGTAACATGATGATTCTCAGTCTTCTGGGAAGATGCTCAAAGAGACATAACTGAGTCAGTGGAATTTTATTTTTATTTTTAAGGCTTTTTTGACGACTCTCCATACTGATTGTCATGGTGGTTATATACATTTACATCCCTGTCAATAATGTCGAAATGTTCCTTCTTACACACAATCTTGCCAGAGTTGTTTCGAGTCCTCCATCACAGCCATTTTTACTGAAGTAACAGGATCTCATTGTGGATTTCATTTGAATTTCTCTAGTAGGCAAAGATATGGGGCATTTCTTTATGTGCTTATTGTTTGTTTGTATGTCATCATTGAGTGGTGACTACTAACTTCAATTACCAATTTTTGATGGAGCTTATGTTTTGGGGAATGTGGCATATTGCTGGTTTCTTTTCCTAATTCTTAAACACTTGCAGGTAAGAAAGAAGAAGTTAAACATATTAATATATGAACACTATATGCTTCCTGTTGGGCATGGAATAAATACTAATTAAAGCAATGAGGAGCCGACAATAGCCAGTTTTCCCTGAGAAGACAAGTCTGTTTCTTATCTCCTCCAACCCACTCCACAGCCTCTTGGCTCTCCTCAAAATCTCATATTCTTTCTACTGTTTATTTCTCTAGATGCCCATGTACTTACCTTTCTACAGAAATAATTTTTCAATAGATTAAAAACAGCTCACTTTATTCTCACTAATATTATTGTAGGTCCTATGGGATTTTTCTCACTCAATCATGTAATCAAAAGCCTTCAAAGGTCTCCCTCTTCCTAGCTCTATATCCTTAACCTGAAATCTGACAATATTCATTCTATATTCCTTTTCTATTTAATATTTAACATAACCAAAACACATTTCTTTCCCACCTACTCCTTTACTGTTCTTATTTCTGTTAATTAAAGCATGGATTTCCTACTATCCCAGACTATATACAGAGAGAGGAAAAATATGTATTTAGGCAAACAATTTTACTCTTTATTTTCATAGAGAAAGCAATAATATATGGAAAAATAATGAGATGGGAGCTAAATTTCAGTATATTTTTAATTAAAAGAGCATTAAAGATGTGTATACAACTAGCCAAGAAACTGGCCTTATTTCTGAGTTGTGGAGAGATGACATGATAATATGTGAAGCCAAGTTAAAGTTAGAATGCTATAATATTATTTCTAATAATCAGTTCAATGCAAATAAAACACGTGATTGAGATCTGTGTGAACATGTGCATATGTGTGTGCTCAAAATCATCAATGATTCAGTTTAATATCAGAATGTAATCATCTTGGGTACAGGCAATGACCAAGCAAGTCAGAGCCCAGGAGACAGAGAAGTGGAGGTAATGTTAAGCTCTTCTATTTGAATTATTATGTAATTCTTAACATGTAGAAATACAAATACATTCAAACTGAATCTTTGTCTCTCAAATAAACAGAGCTGTCAAGTCTCTGAGTTGCCTAGAGACAACGCAGCCATATTTTCCACTTGTAAAGAGTTCTGAGAAGGAACTCTATGCCCCTAAAGACAAACACATCCAGCCTGTCTTCCAAGAAGACCTTTTTCTATTAAATGTTCACTAATCAATTTATTATTTACTTAGTGGAAATGTTAAGAGCAAGAGAGCTGATAAGATGTTGAAAATTTTGTTTAAAAATTAATTACTGTGTCTATAGTGCCAATAGGCCTTTTACGGAAATTTACAAACATTTTGTATACAGGCTTGTCTCAGCTTACAAGTATTTTTCAAAGAGGTGAAGCTTTAACTTGCAGGCATGTTTCATTAAATAACAGGTTTAGTTTAATTCATTTTATTGTAAATACATTTATTTTTAATTATTTATTGAAAAGCAGAGTAATTACCATGAGTTTGTGGCTTTCGTTTTTACTCTTGAGGTTGTTGTAATGCATTAGCAATGAGCGAACAAAAACCAAATAATTCTGTTTAAAAAACCTGATTTTAAATTCTGCCTCTATATTACTGACCATGTGGATGTGAGCCTCTAATCTACCTTCCATATAAAATGAAAATTAGAACATATACCTCATAGATACACACAAAATCATCTTAGCTGGCATTTTAGTAATTACAAATCCTTTTATTTATTCATTCTTTTATTTACCTACCCACTGCTATAGTTGCTGGGGGAAAAACAGGGAGAGGATGAAGAAATGAAAACAAGAAACAAAAACTGAGGTCAGGTGGCGCCTTCTCTCCAGATGGGAGGAAGGGAACGGCTCAACCACTGTAGGGGCGTTTATTTATGCATTTGTTCAAGTTAGTATCACTGACACGGGGTTGCCTAGTGACTAAGGACTGGAACTGTCTCAGGCAAGGGGTTTCAGGACTGAAGAAGCTTGAGTGCTTGAGGCACTCTTCATTCTCAGACAGGCCTTACCTTGCCCCCACATATGTGACCAAAGTCCAGCTTCAGCCACTCCCTACATAGAGCAATAAGGTAAAACATCCTCTTGAGCAAATTGCTTCCAGGCAATAATCAACATTTTACCTCATTAGCCTGACTGTCCAATTCAATACTCACAAAGCCCAGAGCACAGTGCTGAAAAGCCATAGAAATTAGGTAAGGAAAAGGATGGAACTTGAGGCATCTGCTTGAAGTGCTCCCTGCCTTTGCAACTTTGTACTAATTCTTCATCACTTACCCAGGACTGACGGGTGCGTCGCTCTCTAAAGACGGATCACATTTACCCATTTCCACGGGGATGGCTAAGCCTCCTAAAATGGGTGCTTTCCTATTCACTCAAGATTAAATGACAGTATCTTTGAGACAAGGTCTAATTTTTTGTTTCCCAGTCTTTTTGGAAACACAAATCTTCCCATTTCAGTCTCCAGAGTAACTAGGACTACAAGCCGGCTTAAATGAAATTTTTATCCTTTACTCTTTTTTTTTTTTTAATAACAAGATGTTTTAATTGGAGAAAATTCTGGATGTAGCAGCAAAATTTACAGAATGTCATTATTTATCATGGATTTTCAACATGAATTCTTGAGTAACAGTACAATATTCCTTACTCCTGAAGCACTGTCCGTATAGTAAGACTTCATTCTGTTGATTTTTGCCTTCTGCTGCAGCCACTTTGTCTAAACCTAAATTTTTTCCTAAAATATTTTATGCTCTTTATTTCTCTGCAACCTCATTTCTTTCCTTACCTGACTGTCCACTGCTTCACCTAGAAATTTAACATGTTCAAAATAAAGTTTAATTTTTTCTTCCACAGTTTTATTTTCCCCTGTGCGTTACATCCTCCCAAATTATGCCTTTTTATCTTGTCAAGAATTAGTACTACCATACCCACAGCCACTCAGATACTGAGTCAGTCTTGACTTATTGCTTTTCTTTTATTACAGTAAATCCATCACCAGTCCCTTAAACTTAATAACAGGTATGTAAATGTAATATCTGCACATATCCCACATCTGTCCTCTTGTCTCTGTGCCATTGTTGTCATCCTTGCTCAAGCTGCCATTATCTTCCCCCAGAAATATGCAGTAGCTTCTAATCGGTTTTCCTGGTTGAACATTTACCCTCTGCATTACAGCATCAAGACTGATTCTTATAAAATATATATTACACAATATCACTCCCTTGCTTAACAGCAGTAAAATTCAAACTACTTACTTACTGTCAGAAAATATGCCTGTCACTTAGTATAGCACCTGGGCTCTTTTCTCCATTTTTTCTATGCATTTTTATCTTGCTATGTGGCAGTTTGCTAGGTCTAAATAGTTCCTCAAGACAGCTGTTAGGTATTTTCTTTGTTCAGCTTTACTTGACTGTCTTGCTGATTTTGTCCAAAGCAATATTAATTCTTTTATTTCTGTCCCATCAGAGCTGAATGCATGAATTTCTGTTATAAATTTATTGACAATGATTTGCTAGTTAAAACGTCAATATGAGATAGATATGATAATATATATGTGATCTGTTTTACAACAAATCCACATTTGATGTATTTTTGCTTCATTGGTGTCTCTGACCTATAGTAGGCATTAAAGTTTCATTAAATGAAGGAAATGTTTTGCAAACTTTGTAGCACAAGAGTCACATTTAAAAGCAATGGAAAAGGAGCAGAAAACCTGAAGAGAAAGAGTGGGAAGAAATAAGATGCAAGCTAAATATTGTATCAGAATATGCAACTCAGCCAATTTGACATATGGTGAGTGAATTATAATGTGGGGAGTATGCTTAATATTCCAAGTTAAAGTCAAAGTTAAAGTCAATAGTATTTCTAAACATATCAGCTAATTACAAAAACACAAATATTTCATATCCTCCATCTTATAAAGTAACTAAAAACAGAATTCATAGAGGAAAAAAAATAAAATGGTGGTTACAGGAGTTGGGATGGTAACAAGGAGTCAGGATGATTTTGGGGAAATGTCAAAAAACACAAAATTTCAGATAGGTTGAAATGGTTCAAGAAATCCACCATATAGTGAATGTAGTTCATAGCAATATATTGAAAATATTCAGGTATTCTCACTACAAAAAGCAGAAAAAATTATGTGAGGTAATGTATACTTAGCCTTTCCATAATATATATACATATTAAGGCACCTCGTCTATGCCATAAATATACACAATTTGTATTTTCATTAAAATATATATATATATATATATTACTCTGGCTGAAATTATTAATATAGGAATTTCTCTTTTGTGTAATAGCTTGTATACATAAATAGGTAAACGTGAAATACATGTTTCAGGGGCATGCAAAGTTTAAATAACTGTCAGTGGATTACTTTATTGAGCAAATTTTATTCAAGTTTAGCATCTGTACTAGTTTTATTCACCTTCATCATCTATATTTCTCAGATATATGTCACCAGAGCAACATACCTCCGATATTCAACTATAAAAAAGAAAGGTTTGTTCTTGCCCACAGTTTTGGAGACTCTAGCTCAGGATCATTGGGACCTAATGCATCCAGGCTGTGACGAGGTAGCAGATCCTGGAAGGAGTACATGATCAGGCAGAACCGTTCACATCCTGAACAGGCAACAAGAAGGGGCCAGCGTCCTGCATTCGTGCCAAGTCCATGCCTGCAGTGACTTAGGACATCCCACAGGCACCGCCTGCAGAAGATTCCACCATCACTCAATACCGCCACCCTGGGAACTGAGCCTTTGACGCACGGACTTGGGGGGGACCAGGTTTCCAAAACATATCAACATCTCAATTATATGATACTTGAAAGTTCTGGAAAAGCTATACAGATAGTGCAACCCAAACTGACATCTAGTATTTAAGGAAGCTCTAAGAAATCTGTTCATGCTGTTGTACTCTACCAATATTTTGATTTATACTGCATTGCATAAGAATGAATAATATGTAATGGAACTTGTATGCATAACTAATCAAAGATTTGTGGAAACTGAAAACCTTTTAAAATGATACTTAAAATAATCACTTTAAAAGAAGTCTTCCTAAAATAAATATTAATACTTAGCAAATATTAAATATGATCTTATTATATAAAAATTTGTATTTATGAATGTACAGTGAGACTTCATCTCACAAACACTCCTGTTCACAAACAGAAACATTATGCAAAATTTTTTTTCTGTTTAGAAGCTGCATGGGGTAACAAGCATGACTGCAACCACCGTCCCAGCACAATCATGAATGCTACCATTTTCCCCAGAACTGGGCTGTGAAATAAGTTTGTGAACCGAGATACCACTGTATATAATATCTGTGATATCATAAGGCATAGTCTTTTTTTCAGTTATAAATATTGCACACCTACTCTTCTTTCTATACTATATTATCATTAAAGTACTTCATCATATAGACTATTCTATTCTTATCAGGTTAAAAATAACATATCGGTGACCTTTTGCATACATGACTATGGTCAGAAATTCAATCATTTATATAAATATCTTAAAGATTAGTTTTTCCAGGAGTCTTCATCATGATTACCTTTGAAAATTGTGGTTAAATATACAGATCTATACAATTTTATGATTTAAAAAAATTCCAAGTAATAACATATACAAAAAATGTTTGATCTAATAAACAACTGAGTATATTACCTGGCTATTGGCGAGAACAAAGTATATTTATTTGTAAATGAAGATACTTCTTAATTCTCTTACTGTGAATTGAGATACTTCTTAACTAAATCAATGTAATTATGTCATAATATTTAGTCTCAGAACATTTAGAATCTTTTGTTTCTTAATTATGCAAGAATTAGTTCTGTGTAGATTTTTTTTAACCTTTGGTGTGACAAAATGGATGCCAGATATTGTTTAAATATTTTATTGCTTTAATTTTCAATAAATAAATCATAATGAAAAGGTCTATGACCATTTTGATTGCATTTTGTAGAAATCAAATACATTTATATTTGATTTTTTTAAATCTGATGGTCACTTTCTCTTAATGCAGTACTTAAAACATTCAGGTATATAATCTTATTATTCCTTTCTGTACTCTATTTGCTCCAATTTTTTTCCTATTTTTGCTTTTTTTTTAAAATGAGATATATGTTTATTTTCTTTCCTCTTTGTTCCTTATTGGTATTGAATTGTTTCCATAGCCTTTGTCAAACTACATATTCTTTTTTTCAATTGTTTTCAAAACAAACAAACAAGGGTCCAGGATGTAGCTCAGTGGCATAAGTGCCTGCTTGGCAAACACAAGGTACTGAGTTTAATTCTCTGTACAAAGAAAAAAAAAGCTATAACTAAAAACAGGCAAACATATAGTGATGGCACATTTTACACATTTACCTAAGTATGAGCTCAAGTAAGATATGACATATGACTTCCATATACACAGTATGTATATTTATCAGATGAATAAATTTAATTTCAAGAATAAAACTAACCTTTTTGCTGTTGCCTTATGTTGGGATACTCTAGGACTACAGAAACTGGTTTTAATATTTTTACTTTTTGCTTTATATTTTAATGGCTACTAGAATATTATAATTATAGCTATTTTGCAAAATATTTAAGTATTTTCAACGTCAACTAGCATGACATATTTATTATTTGTTTTGTTTTGTTTTGTTTTGTTCTTTTTTTTTTCTGGTATGGGAAATGGAACTCACGACGTCGCGCTTGCCAGACAGGTGCTGTGCCACTGAGCTAAATCCCCAGCCTCTTTATATTTGGCTCTCCTATTGAAATTCCTTCTATTGCCACGTGTCTTACTGCATATTAGTATACTTATCAAAACATTTTATAGGTGATATATTTCTTCATGATGTCTTATTTCTTTGTACATGCTTTATTACTTTAAAAACACATATACAAACACACACACACATACACACCCACACACACATATACTCATATGCATAAAATCTTTCCTGGCTGTTGTGTCTTTCTCACAGTCTTTTCTCTAATTGTCCATAGAAATGATTTTATGTTTTTCTGGTATTTAATGTGGTAGAATAAGTCTAGAGCTGTGTTTGTGGAAATCACACATGCATATATATATATATATTAGGTGTACAATTTGTAATTAACATGGGGGTGCAGGTATTCTTCAAGTCAGAGATTTTACTTCCTTTGAATATATGAGTTCTGATCAAAAACTGCTGTGAATGCTGCTGGTTTCTGCCATTCAAAGGAAAGTCAAGGAGATTCCATTCCAGGGGAAGCACATCAAACCTGAGAAACAGGGTGAGACAAGTTTCGGTTTCTTTAGGTGCAGTCTGTGGCTGTGAGCTATGGTTAAGAGACAATGTGTTTTAAATTGTGTGGTAAATCATGGATCACCAGCAATGCATCAACATGAAAATCTGTGGAGTGGAATCGCAAGATCTTGTCATTTCAGATTCTACCTTTTTAAGAACAATCAAGATATAATACAAAAAATGAGTCTTTTAAATGGATTCAGGGCATTGAGGCAGGAACGACATTACAACTAAAGACCCTCATGAAGGCAATCTTACAAAACTGCTTTAGAAAGTGTCAAGAATGATGGGATAAGTATGTTCAAAGCAAGTGGGAGCATCATGGGAGGGATTAATGCCAATGTGTCTTTTTATGTAACAGATTTTTCAAATTAAAAAGTCATCATCAGTGTTTGATCATGCCTGGTATATTCAGAAAGAGGAATGCTGATTCATATGTTGTTCTACTTTTAGTTATATTGTATCCAGGCAAAAAGCCATAATCCCAGCGCTAGAGAGGCTGAGGCCGGAGAATCATTGCTAATTCAAGGAAACTCTGGACTACAAAGTGAGTTCAAGGCCAGCTTGAATTATACAGTGAAACCCTGTCTCAAAAAAGGAAATAGTTTGAAATTACAATAGCCTTTTGATTTGACACTATTATTTTATCAATAAGTATGAGAAAAGCACATTGTATAATAGCATAAGCCAGGTGTGGTGGCCCATGCCTGTAATCCCAGCACTCAGGAGGCTGAGGCAGGAGGATTATTGCACATTTGAGACCAGCGTGAGCTACAAAGTGAACTTACGGCTGGTCTGAACTGCACAGCAAGACCCTGTCTCAAAAAGACAAAAAAAAAAAAAAAACATTTTTAAAAAAAAAAAAAAAAAAAAAAAAAAAAACATTTAGAAAAAGAAAAAAAAAACAGTATAATATAATTGCTATTGGAACTTATTCCCATATTTGTCAATGTGCTTTAAAATACTGTCTTACTAATGAATACTGTGCTATTTGTTAAAACAATGACAACTTTTCAAATCATTGTCATAATCTGTTTATAGTACATGTCTCTTCCAACCCTAAAGTTATAAATATTCTTATGCAAATATCCTAACACAATGGAAATTTTATTTAAAGTGTGTGAGAAGGATGTGTCAGAGAATGAAGCAGAATTCATCAAAATCTAGTGTTAAGCAATTAACAACTTATAAAAAGCTCAGAGTTTGGGATAAGATAATTTTTTATGCTAAATATTCAGAGATACAGCTCTGAAATGATATAAATATGCCTTTGGTAATGTAACTACTGAGTCACAGAGCTTATATATATAATGTGCTTAAAGATATAAGGTATGAAATAACAGAGCTAGGATTCTGATTTAAGCAATCTGGCTCCGCTATGATGCATCTAAATCTAAAAGGGAAATTTTCAATAGCAATTGCAACAATAAAAACACATGTAGTATAGTGCTCAAATCAATTTTATGTATCTTAAATTATGTTTATGTGAGTTAAATAAATGGCTAGCTATGGTTTGATAGTAAATATACAATGTATCAAAAATTGAAAAAAGAAAAACATAAGCAGATACATGATTTGGAGTTTTAGTGTTATATACGGATGCTCAATTACACAGAAGAAAACCGTGAGCCGGGGGCTAGTTCATCTGTCGTGGCTCCGGCTGAAGTTAAGTAGAATCCTGCAGGGTCTCCCTACATGCCCCTACCTGGGGACAAGTCCTCTGGGCCAAATCTGGACCTGAGGAGAGGCTAGTGCAGATACGCTTCGGTCTTTGGGATTTACCCTATTCTTTCTGAACACTAGGCTCACAGAGGATTTGAGACGAACCTGTATCTGGATGGCCCTCTAGAACTGAAACAGCAGCAACACATCAACAGCAGCTTTCTAACAAATCTGGGCCTGGATGCCACCCAAGGCTGAGACAGCGGAAGTAACTAAAGGCTCTGAGAAAATAAACAGCATGCTTAGAATTTCTGTCTGATATTACAGGAGCAAATAAAACCAAGTTAAGAAGACCAAAAAAGTAGCAAATAGAAAATCCTGCCCTGGCCACGAGGTATTACATGCTGTTAGGCATCAAGAAAAAGCTTTAGGAAAACTTAGTATTCAAAACAAGGTACCAGAAGTTGAGCAAGCAGTAATCAATATGAGGGAATTCTCAAAATGTTTAAAATAGCTATTTAGGAAAACTCAATGAACTTGATGAAAACACAGATAAATGTTTTAATATTTTAACCAAGAAGCTTACCAGAGTGATAAAAGCAATTATAAAAAAACAAACAAATTTTGAACTGAAAAATACACTCAATGAAATAAAAAATATCAATAGCGGGACTGATCAACAAAAGAAAGAATTAGTGAACTTGAGGACAGGCTACTTGAAAATTTGGAGAAGAAAATGAAAAAAAGTGGAGAGAAATTCTTTATAAAGCTTGTGAAACCTTTGAAAGAATATTAACAGCAAATACTCAGGTAACTGGGCATCAAGATTGTCAGTGTCAAAAATATAGAAAGCTTATTCAAAGAAGTAATGAAAGCGAAATTTCAAAAACTAGAGCCAGATACACCTGTCTAGGTATAGGAAGGTCAAGGTAGTTAGCCAAATTTAGCTCAAAAACGTCTACCCGTGTGTTATGGTTTGTGTCTGGGTGTCCCCTCAAAGCCTCATGCGGTCATGGGGCAGTCTTTTAGAGTTTGATTGATTATGGGTGTGAGAGCTACACTCACCCTGGGGTGGATAGTTTGCATATGTAAGGGAGAGGAAAAGGGTGCTTGAGGCCATTCCTGGCTTTTGTGCTTGTTACTTTTGCTGTGTTCTGCCGCCATGAGCTGTAGCCCTCTGCCATGTGCCAGTCTGCCTTGTAACCTGCCACGTATGGACTAAAACCTCCACAAACTGTAAGCGAAATAAACCTTTCCTTCCTTAATTTGGGGCATCAGATATTTTGTCCCAGCAATGAGAGAAAAGTAACCAAGACACCATGACATTTTGTGATCAGGTTCTCACAGATGAAAGATAAAGAGGCCTCTTAAAATATAAGAGAAATTAAACGAAACAAGGGATCCCAATTTTCCTGATAGCTGACTTCTCAGCAGACTCTTTTCCTAGAATCCAGGAGAGAATAAAATCAGATTTTCATAGATTTCTTCACTGAACATATTTCAGCAAAGACCTTGACTGTTAACAATTGAGTGTAAGTGGAGTAAATTTTTCAGTTAAGACTCATAGAGTAGTTGAATTCATCCAAACTCTCTCAGGCTAGCATTGCCCTCATACCAAAATGAAATAAGGACACAACAGCAACAAAGAATTAATAGCAATATCCTTGATGAATATAGACACAAAGATCCTTAATAAAATATCAGCAAACAGATTCTAACATCCCATATAAAGGATTATTATGATTAAGAGTCATATAATGATGCAAAATTTTCAATATATGTGAATCATTAGCATAATGGACAAAAATCATAAATGATCTTAATTGATGCAGAAAAGACTTTTGATAAAATTTGATCATCCAGTTATGCTTTAAAAATTCTGAACAAATTAAGCATACAAAGAATGTACCCCAACCTAATAAAGACCATTTGTAGTAAGTCAGCAGCTAATATTAGATTGGATGGGGAAAAGCAGAACATTTCTTTCTAAGGTCTGTTAGAAGAGAAGGAGGCTTCTTTTCTCCAGTTTTGTTCAGCACAGTGCAGAGAGGACTGGCTCTTTAATTTCTATTTTGTTTTTCTTATAAAAAATCATAAAACATTTAACCTTCTGAGTCTAATTTATTTCACTTAATATTATGCTCTCAAGGTACACATTTTCATGCATATGACTCAAATTTATCCTTCTTTATAGGAGAGTAGTACTCCATTCTGTGTAAACACCACATTTTATTTATCCGTTTGTTGATGGATGTATATTGTGCCACTGTAAATATGGGTGTGCATATATCACTGTTATATAATATCTTTAACTCATTCAGGAAATACTTAGAGGGGAATAGCTGAGTTCAACAGAATTTATATTTTTAATTTTCTGAGGAGTCTTCAGATGTATTTCTATAATGGTTATATTAGTTTACACACCCATCAAAAATATGGAAGGATTTCTTTTTCTCTGCATCCTCACCAGCATTTGTTATTATTTAATTTCTTGGTAGTAGCCATTCTTTCTGGAGTGAGATTTAAATATTATTTAAGTTTAGTTAGTTAGATTTTGATGCCCACTGGTTGTATATTAGTAGTGGTAACTATATAGGACAGCGCAATCTCACATCTGGCTCTAGGCGATAGTTAAAAGAGGATAATATTGTCAAACTCATTAATTTTAAATCTAGATTGTCACATTTTAACTTTGGCTAGTATGTTTTTATATTAAATTAATATAATATTTTACAGACTTGGCATGAGAAATCAATGAGTAATTGTGATTTATAGGCTGAATATTTGCTATTGTTGCTATTATTAACATTCTTTAGTGACTTTTCTCATTGCAGAGACAAAATACCCAACCAAAGCCAAAGGAGGAAAGGTTATTGTAGCTCTCAGTTTGTAGAGGTTTCAGTTCATGCTTTGCTGGCTCCAAGGCAATGTGATGTGGCAGAGGGGCACCGCAGAGGAGAAACAGTTCACAGAAGGCAGAAGGATGCAAGCAGCAAAGAAGCAGCACCAATGATAGCAACCCTTTTTCTGTCTTATAATCTATCTAGGTGACCAATCCTTAGGGCAGGTAGCAATCACACCCAGAGTGGGCACCCTTAATCCCAGCATCACATCCTTACAACATCACCACACACCCTAGATCCAGCCTTCTCTCAAAAGCTCCACCTATGACCACTTGAGGCTCTGATGGGACGTCTAGAACAAGCCATAACACTTCCTTAATCACAAGTTCTTCATAGCTACTTGTCAGTAGTACTCATACTCATACTGACATAAAGCTATTGGCCTTACAGGATACCTTGTATTTAGAGCCTTGCAAAAAGTGACAGAAATGTCTTTTTAAATAACCAGTAAGGTTAAAGAGCGGCTTCTCCTACATGTAATATTTTTGAAATTCACCATATTATTATATTTTTTATAGTTTGTTTTCCTTACTCTTTCTTCATAGAATTCTGTTCACCAGTTGTATCACAATTTGTCTAACAAATCTACTGTTCATGTGTGTTCACAGTGCTTCTAAATTCAGCTATAATAGATATGGCTATCATGATATCCTATGAAATTCTTTTGTTGTGAATATGTATTTGTTTCAGTTCTCTTGAGAATATACCTGGTGTGGGATTGCTTAATCATAGGATAAGTATAAATTTATCTTCATAAGAAATTGCCATGAAAAGACATGTGTAAAATATTGTTGAGCAATGAAATACAAGTTCATGTACACTAAAAAGGGAGCACTGACAATACAAAATGTTGAAAAGGATGCATAGCATGTCAAAAATTCAGTCACTGCTAGTAGGAGGATAAAATGACTTCTTTGGACAATAGTATTTTATTGTAATTTTAATTTACATTTCCCTACTAACTGAAGCTATTGGACATCTTTTCACATGGTAACTGGATATCTTTGGATCTTCTTTTGTGATGTATCTGTTCAATTATTTTGCACAAGGAATATAATTGGTTATTTTCCTTTTAATTGTTAATTTGTAGGAGACCTTTATATATTCTGAATATGCTGATTTTGTCAGGTCTATTATTTCATAATCTTTTTCAAGACTTAAATCTTAATTCACACAAGTGATTCTCGTTGAATTTTCATTAACTATAGGAACATGTGAAGCATCAGGTTGAGTTTTTTTAAGTAAGTCAAAATGTATCAGAGAGTATGCTATAAGCACAATGGCTTCACAGTGATACCAGAGCCAAGAAAAATCAATTGAAGCTCCTCTGTCCCAGAAACTTAAAAGTCCTGGAAAGGAACACAAAGGAAAAAGCTACTCCAATGCATGTAATTATATAAAGATTTGACTTATTTAAATGTCTTTTTTAAAACTTCTAAACTTGCCTGGCAAATAAAATCATACCTTTACAGAATGAAAGAGATAAAATTCAGTAATTGTGTTTTTTAATAAAATCAATGTTAATTATTCACTATTTGGCATATTTAAAATTATATGGTGGGCATCCTATTGAAGACCCTTCCTAAGTTTAGCAAGTAAAATATAATAACACTAATGTTAATTTTAAGTGTTTTGTATTTGGTCTTCTTTATGTACATAACTTTTAATTAGTAAAATTACAAATATATTCTAAAGTAAATTCTTTAGTTTTACTTTCAGGGTGTATAATATACATATAACTTCTAAGGTATAACTGGTATTTATAATACAGTTCTGCTTTTAAAATATCTCAAATCTTCTGTTCAAATAGAAAGGGCATATAGTTGCAAAATTTAGCCATTTTCTCTTTATTCTTTGCAATTAAAGTATCTTCCTTCTCACATTAAAAAGAAACAATATATGTAATTTTATTTCATAGTACTACACAGGCAAAATTACGTGACTCCTCAAGCTGAAACGTTTATAACTTCCTTGTTATACACTTACCTCATATATCACACATACATGAGATCAGAAAATCATTATGGATTTGATCTAATATACATATCCAAGATTATACACAATTCACCTGAAGTTGTTTGCAAGTTTCTACTTTCCCATGTGTTGTAATTAGGCGTTTACAGTAGAAACAACACAGGACATATAATTTACAGAATTATTTTATAATAGTCACCCAAAGAGTCATATACAAGAGAGTATGGGAAATCTGTCCACACACTAAGACCAAAAAAATCTAGGTGAGGGCCTGGGTCCCACAGCAATGTCCTACATGAGTTCAGCTGAAGACCTAGGGCACATAACAATACCCCCAATAAGCCCAACTGGAGGCCTGGAGCCCATGACAACATCTCATGCAGGTCTGTTTCACAGATCTGCTCTGGGAAGGTCCAAAGGTCAGTGGTAGAAGCTAAAAAGTCTGTGCTAACAGGGTGAAGGATCTGTGGATCAAGCAGCTCAGGGATTTGCACTGGAACCAGGAAGCAATGCACAAAGTAAGGACCAAAGCTCCCCCAAAAAGTACCACAGCCCTCCTCAGCCACGTCCTGAGCTCCTCTGACAATGACAACAGCTGAATCTACATCAGGAAAGCTAACATGACAAGCTTCTCCAGGACACTGAATTGTACCATCTTCCCCTCTGGAGCCAGGGAGCGATGCTCAAAGTAAGGGCCAGAGCTCCCCACAACATAGACCATAGCCATCCAGTGACAACAAGGTCCTGAGCTCCTTTGATGATGAGAATAGCCAAGTTCATCTGGAAATCCAGCATTACAAGTTCTGCCACAAAAACTAACAGCTTCCCAGCTGTTTGTAAACTTCTTTCTCTCCAGTTCTGCCTCTTAGGCTGCCAGCAAAAATCCCCAAGTGGGCCTCCCACACCCAGCACCACACTGGTTCAGTTCAGCTGGGTGTTACAAGTTGACCACCAGTTGTCAATCCACCACACCATGCCATTTATATTAAAATAAAAACATTGTTGAATCAAAGATGAAAATATAAGAGCCATATATGTTCCCTCCCCTAAATTTTAGCTAAGGTTCCTTCCCCTTAATTCACACAAGTGATTCTCGTTGAATTTTCATTAGCTAAGGGGAAGGAACCTTAGCTAAAATTTGAGCTGAGTTGAAATGGCATGCAAAGAAGAAGTAAAAATTAAAAATTTATTTTCAACTTTTTCAACATTTATATAGATGCGCGCGCACACACACGCACACACACACACACACTGCCCCAATAGGCACACCTCATCTATTGTAATTTTTTCTTAAATATGCAAAAAGTCTACCAACCAGATTCAGTATAAAAAATAATTCTCCCATAGTTTGAATGTATCCTATAGTATACACTTTTTCTGACTACCAGATTATCATATTACCTGCACTAATAATAATTAAAAAAAAAATAAAACTCTCACTCTTAGACAGAGTAAATGTTAGATGCCAGATATCTCCTGTGTCTGAAAATGACTTCTTCCCAGGTAGAGGATCTGATGCACATTTTGATTCCAGTTTTAAGTTATGAAAAACAGTTACATTCACAAAGAATACTGGATTTCAAGTTTTTGACTTGTAAGATGGAGCTTGGTCTTAAGAATATACAGAGATTTCTAACTGTGCTTTCCGTAAAAGTCTGCATGTATTAAGTGTGCCTCCTTTCTTTGGAGGTATTCAGGCAGAAACTGCAAGCCAGTACTGGTAAGCCTCTCAGAAGGCATCAATCTACGAGGCAGCCACTTAAATTAGCTGCCCTCTGAGGTCACTTCCAAACTGTCGTTTCTGTAATTTTCCAGTCTCCTTAGTTTTGAAACTAAATAACATTTTATCAGAGCCATACATCTTCTAATATAATCACTTCATGTACATTATTTTTGGAATAGGTGGGAGCATATATCAAGTAGAGAAGATGTCAGATAATTATTTTTCTGTAATTATTTACATATTAATTACTTAACTTTTTTGAGACCAAAATTTATTTTTTGAAATATCTATATGTTTTTTAAGAATATAATTTATGTCCTTGTTACTTTCTCATTGCTGAGACCCAATACCTGACACCCAGAGCTCTCCAGAGGAAAAATTACTTTTGTTTACAGTTTACAGATGTGTCAGTTTAGTCACAATTGCCTTCAAGGCACGGTGACACGGCAGAGGTGCCCAGCAGTGGAGAAACAGCTTTGATCATGGAAGCAGAGAGTGACCAGGGGAGAGGGAGGAGGTACAGTCTTCAGGGCCACCTCTCAAGTGCCCACCTCCTCCTAAGGTAAGTTCAGCTGTACCTGATCGGTGGGCTAAGCCAGTGAAGAGAATCATGTGCATGCGATCCTGTCACACTCTGAAACCCCCACTTAGGTTCATACGGAACTTACAGATGTAAACTGTAACAGTTTGGAAGTTAAAGTAAGCCAAGTGACTGAAGAATTTGAGAATAAATTAATATTCACAGAAAGTGTTTTGTTGTTACATCCTTTTGTCAGTTGGAAAAGATGCATTCATACCTCTATCGTGTTCAGAGGAAGCAAAAGTAGTTGTTCCTCTAATAGGTTTGGATAATTAATCAAAGAAGACCCTTAGTTTTTGAAACTCCAAGTATCTGTGAAGATTTATTAAAGAAAGTGTTTGTGAGAGAGGTGACTGACTACCCAAGGTGAAGCTGCAGAAATAGATTTTTTAATAGGATCACTGAAACAGTCACTGTCAAAATACTATAAAGCCTTCTATTCTCCCAGTTACTGGTTAGCAAGAGATTTTTCATAAGGAACTCATCTTATCTGCACTCATGCACATGTTTTTAATTAATAAAGAATATTAACTTTTTAGAATAGCAAATGAGAAAAATTCCAAAGACAAATCGTTGGTTACTACATAAGGATCAAAAAACCTTTAGTGCTTAAATTCAAGAAAATTGAGAATAAGGGCTGTGGATTTAGCTCAGCGGCACAGCGCCTGCCTGGCAAGCCTGAGGTTGTGAGCTTGATTCCTAGTACCAAAAAAAAAAAAAAAAAGAATTAAGAAAATTTAGGATAACAACTCTTATCTGCTTAATGTCACATGAAACTAGGCATGATGTTTTTATTATTGTTTTGTTGATATTTAGAAAAACATTACAGAAAAATGTCAACCTGAGTTTGTGTAGGACTCAAATGCAATCACATTCAACTTGCCTTAATGCTTACATATTCAATTTATTTTCTCTCAGTCTAGGCTAGGGATGTATTATTTTTCACTTAGGTTGATAGCACAACTTTTATGTATTTTATGTTTTTATGAAAATAGTAATATGCAAAAAACCATAAATTCTTCTCAGTTTGTATTTATTTCTCCAAAATTTTCATATTTCTTTACTGCCATTCTAAATATCAGCTTTTCCAACCCAACCATAATTTTATAATTTGTTGTATCAAAAATGCTCTTTGGTTAGCCACACAAATTTTACCTCCCGCGCTGGCTTTCTGTTACAATGATAGATAACTGAAGTTGATCTGCAGGGTAAGCAACATGGCTTATTTTGGCTCACAGTTTTAGAAAGTCAGTTCTGGCCCTGCTGCTTTTGTGCCTGTGGCACCACATCATGGTGGACTACAAAATGCGTGGACCTTCTCACTTCCAGGTAGCCTGAAAGCACAGAAAGAGAGAAAGGGGCTGGAACCCCAACATTCCCTTCTGGGGTACACCCCAGGTCTTACTGAATTTCCTCATTGCTGAGACAAAATACTGGACACTCAGAGGAGGAAAGGTGTATTGAAGCTCACAGTCTGTAGAGGTTTCAGACCATAGTCAGCTCCATGGCAGGATGGTATGGCAGAGGGACATCACAGAGGAGAAACTGTCCAAGGCAAATGAGGGCAGACAGGAGGCAGCAAAGCAGCAAAGAGGCAGCAGCTGTCCTCTTTCGGTTCTTTATATTCCACCCAGGCTACCTGCCCTGAGGGTAGTGAGCACTCACACCCATAATCCCAGCATCATCAACCCTAGCCAACTCTGAAAAGCCCTACCTTTGACCATGCATGAGGCTTTGGGGGGACATCTAGATACAAGCCATAGTGCCCCAATAACTCAACTTACTCCCACTTGCCCCTACTTCTTAAAGGTTCTACCACTTTCCAAAGCTACAGATTGGCCACCAACTCTTTCACACATGGCCAATGAGGGACAATTCTACAAACTACATGCATCTAAGTGTGTGTGTGTGTATATATATATATATATATATATATATATATATATATACACATATGCTAGAATTATTCATGGTTATAAGTATTATGGTATTGCAATGATAACATAAAGGATAATATTTAATTTCTTACAAAATTAAAAACTTCTCAAAGAAACAGCCATTTGTCTTCCTATATTTTGTCATGGTACACCTAGTTTTACCAAATTTAATTGCTACTGTGGGTAACCCTAATACTAGTTAATGACTGAGAGAACTATGCAAAAAATCCTATTTGTGATAGGAAAGAAATGATTCATAAATTTTTCAAATAATTGTATTTATGTATTTTCCTAATTCTTTATTCTCTAAGTACTTGAAATAGGTTCTTAAATACATTTTACATTGAGGAGTTATAAAATGCAACATTCCTAGGGTGTTGCTCTGAATGTACCCTTCAATTTGATAGTGTTTGATTATTCCACTCATCAGAAGCTCTCACCATTAGATATTATTTACTATCTTTCCGTTGTTTTTTAAATTCTTTGCTTCTGGGATATAAGGATGATAAAACTTTGTTCTGCTTTATTTGGGGCTGTTATTGAGCTGTGCACTGTAAAGGGTAAATACTAATTAAACATGAATCTGAACATTACACTTCATTTAGTAATTTGGTTATAAAATTAAAATTCAATGTGTCTCATACTCTACAATAGAACATGTCCACTGTTTATATTCATATACATATATTTGTCCATTTGACTATGGGTGTTTATGTGAATTTATAAAGAAAATACTGTGAAAGTGTCTCCAAAAATACTTTTAATAATTTATGCTTCAAGTATCAATATTGTGTTTATTTTTCCTTTTGACTGTTTAATACTGAAACAAAACAAAACACTATACTTACCTTCTGGGAAAGATTTATTCATATCACTGAAGCCACTGTATGTAATCCAACATATGCATATACATGGGGATTCTAAATGTCCCTGATCTAAACCTAACCCAGCACACATACAAATATAGGATTGTAATTGTGTACTTAAGCACACAGGTATACAGAAGTTTGGAAAAGGAACTTCTCCTCATATAAACAAAATATTCCAAGGCTTTTCATCAGAAGAGATGCTTTCATTTTAAAACTCATTTTAAAGATGATATTTTGATTAGTTTATTTTATTTTGTAGTTTTGTTATGCCTGCAAGCAAAATATCAGTATCCCTAAATTTTCAAGATTAGATTCCGGAAAAAGGGAAAATCATAAAAGGGAGATATTAAAATGTCCAGTAACTCCCACAACCTGAAAAATCTGCATATCTATGAAAAAACTCTGTCAATGGTGCACATATCTGTAAATGTATCCCATTTTCTCTTCCAATGAGATGTTATAAAATATAGAAATACCTGAATTACACTAAGAATTTGAAATTCAGATTTTATTTATCTTAATTTAATATTTACATAAAAATGCAAATTCAAATCATATTTTATGGCCAGCATTGGTAAATATTTTCCACCATTTTCAAACGTTCATTTGCCCAGGTTTTGCTTTTATAACATTACATTTTGTTATTTTCTTCACTGGATCTTCAGAGGAAGGTTGCATGAGATCTCTTGATTGAATTTCAGATGTGACACTGACTTGTTCATGTAGGCAAGATATACAGGATGAGGTGTCTAGATTATCAAGCTTTCACATGCTTTAGTTTCTGGCCTCTAATGAATGCCACAGAGAGTTCTCCAACACTAGTATGTTGTTTTCCCTAGAGTTGCCAAGTCAAGACACAATGACTAAACTAATTACTGAAAAAAGTTATGGTGTGTACCTATTAACTAAAAAAAAATGAGGAAATCAAATAATTTGGACAACTTCATGGGTTTGGTAATAAAGCAATTCTAGGTATTAAAACCGCATAGTAGAAATTGGAGAATTTGCAGTTCCTTCATAATGTATAACCTTGAATACTTTTTCATATGATTATTTGCCCACCTGTACATCTTTTGGTCAGAGGTTCCTCTTTAGATTATTTTGTCCATTTTTTAAAATTAGGGTTGCTTGTTTTCTTGTTTTTGTATAGTAAGAGTCATTTGTATATTTTGACCAAGCCATTTTTCAGACAGGTGTTTTGCAAATATTTTCTCCAAGTATGTGGCTTCTTAATCTCTCAACTGCATTTTTACAGAGGAGAAATTTTTTATTTTAATGAACTCATCATGATGCTTTTATTTCATGATGTTTTGATGTTGAAGTTAAAAATTTGTCACCAATCCTAAAATATTCTTCTAACTTATCTTCTAAATGTTTTATAGTTTTGCATTTTATATTATGTAGTCTATTTTGAGTTAAATTTTGTGAAAACCAGCTATATTTACTAGGATTAGATATCCAGTAATTCCAGTACAATTTGATGATAATTCTATTTTCTATTAAATGACATTTCCTCCAGTAGAAGGGGAGGGTAAAAATGAAAAAAAAAACCACAAACCTCAATTAAAACCTGACAAAAGAGTTTCCATTGAAGAGAGACTATTGTTGAAAAGAACATAATGCTTAAGTACATTCCAAATAGATATTTTTCTTCTCCCTGTGCTGGGAACACCTGCAGAATTTCTCTGATATTCACCCTGAGAACTTACTGAGGCTTCTGGAAGTATGAGTGATAAAACTGTGGAGCCCCCCAGAATGTTTAATTGGAGCATGTCCATCCTAAGCCTCCAGCAATTCATCAATCATAGTGTAGGTGTTTCAACTGGCACTGACTGCAGAGGCAATATGCCATTTCTGCTCTTCTGATCTTGGTAAGCTGCAGTTCTCTGCAATGCTCTTTCTCTTCAGGTTTAGGGCTCTGAGACCTCAATTTTCTGATGAATCCAAGAAAAATTGTTTTTTAAATTGTCCTACCTTCTTCTTGTTCAAAGACAAACTAAAATAATGATTTCTGGGGCTGGGGATTTAGCTCAGCGGCAAAAGTGCCTGCCTGGCAAGCGCAAGGTCGTGAGTTCGGTTCCGGGTACCAGAGAAAAACCAAAAAATAAAATAAAATAAAATAATGATTTCTACATACTTTACATGTAAGATTGGAACCAGAAGTCCTCTTAGTTTTACCCAAAATTTAATAATAACATTGATAACCTTAAGTAAATAAGTTATGTTGGCTTCTGGAATTTCACAGGTATAAAATATCACATAAAACCAATATTTTAAATAAAACTTGTAATATATTAATAGACATTGAAACAGAACACTGTTTGATAATAAAGTAAAATTATTACACATTCACTGACATCGCTTAAAAGGCTTTTGCTGCAAGGCATGTTGGCTCATGCCTATGATTCAGCATTCTGCAAGGCTGAGTTCTATCCCAGCTTCTCACATTTAGAGATTTGCTGAGCCTCTGATGAAAAATATCCCTTCATTATTTATTTTGATAAATAAAATGAAGGAATAGAAATTGGTACCAGGAGTAGGGTCATTGCTGTGACATTGCCTGGCCATGTGGTTTAAGAGCCTTGGTAATTAATTTGGAACATTTTTGAGAGACTGGTGGAAGAAGCAGCCCCCTTCCTTCATATGTGGGAGACTCTGGTCAGAGCCTGAAGAATCAGAGGTGGAATTGCAGCCAACTGAGTCTTGGGAGGCTTCTGTTGAGAAGCACTGCACTGGCTGCTGGATCCCAGGCAGTGCATGTTGTGCTTTGGCAGAAAGTTGGTCTGCATTTTGCTTGTGTTAGAGATATTTCTGGGATGGTAGAAAAATTCCATTACAGTCTGCTGTTGGGGTGGTGGCATGGTTACTGTTGAGACCTTTTGGCGGGATCTGCATTGGAAATTAAGAGCAAAGTGCCTGCAGGGTGATCGAAGCATTTGGCCAGAGGGAAGCCTCCAGGAGAGTTGTGGGTGGCAAGGATGAAAACGGGGGGGGGG
>NW_004955425.1:18287411-18323050 GCF_000276665.1 Chinchilla lanigera | reverse complement strand
ACCTGATTGTTGAGAAGGAACAGGACAATGGAAAAATGAGCTGAAGCCTTTCATCTGGAGGGAAGAGTGCATTTGAAATGCAGGCAATTCCGGTTTCTTTGTGTTTCCACGCCCTGTTGTTAAAAGTTAAAGGGAAACAAGGATTAGTATTATAATTACTCTTTTAATATAACTTTAATCTAAGTTCTAGGTATGTTTGTAACCCCATTAATAAGTCAACATATTGTGGCTTTAACTTTGAATTTTGAGCACCCATTGGATATTTTGCTTTTGGTGCAGAAATAACTGCAATAAGAATAGTATATATGTAACTGATACATTAATGTAAATCTGAATAGACAAAGGCATGGGAACTTTTTTACAAATCTGCCACTGGAAACTGGTTTAAGAGAATGTGTCTCATTATAGAGTTGATGAAGGGTAGACTGTGGTGGATTAACTAATTAATAGTCGACTTGTAACACCCAGCTGAACTGAATCAGTACAGTGCTAGGTATAGAGGGCCCACTTGAGGATTGTTGCCAACAACATAAAAAGAGAACTGGAGGGGAAGATATTGTGTTGTTGATTCTCCTGGAGGAACTTGTCATGCTGGCTTTCCTGATATGAACTTGGCTGTTCTCATCTCAGAGGAGCTAGGGACTTCACTGTCACTGAGGATGGCTGCAGTTCTCTTCAAGTAGCTCTGGTCCTTACACTGAGCATCACTTCCTGGCTCCAGTGCAGATCCCTCAGCCTGCTAGTGCAGTTCCATCATCCCAAGTGGTGCACACTTTCTAGCTTCCACCACTGACATATGGGCCTTCTCAGCCCAGATCCTTGAAACAAATTTGGGTGAGACATTGTCATGGTCTCTGGGCCTCCAGTTGGAATTGTGGGAGGCATTGTTATGGGCTCTAGGTCTTCAGCTGGATTAGTGCAGACATTGCCATGGGATTCAGGCCCTCAGCTGGATTCCTTGAGTATCTAGTTTACATGTATCTAGAGTACAAATCTCCTGTACTCTCTTGCATTTGACTCTTTGGGTGAATGTTATAAAATAATCCTATAAATTAGATGTCCTATATTAAATGATCTCCCTTATAAACTCTGGCTACAACAAAATGGAAGCCACAATGTAACTTGTAAAATATTCCCATTGCACAATCTTATTCTGAATACAGGGGCCAAATATATCTGCTCAAACACAACATCAGAATTGACCAAACAGTTCAATCATACGGGGCAGCAGTTTTCCAAATGATGAAGTCACTGGAGAAACAACGGGAACTACGTTCACCCTTGGAGCAGCTCATCTTCAAGGGCAAAGGGAGAGTAGAGCCCTAACAAAGTTCCTGCTCCCTTACCCACTAAGCAACTCTCATTTTACTACACCTTAGAGCACAATGTAGAACGGTACAGATAAAGGTCAGGAGAGTGCTTAAGAAAATTCCGCCATTGTGAAAATCAGTGGAGTGGGGAAAAACACTCCTACACAAATAACAGAGTTTAGTAACTTTCAGGACTACTGAATCTTTATTATGCCATTGCCCACAAAGAATTCCCAGTGTTTAGGGTCAACTTGCAAACTTTCCAACTCTGCTTTTATTGCACCCTAGTTAGATTTCACAAACTGGTAGTCTGCAACCAAGTGCAGGCTTAGTTTTGAATTCTCCAGGTCATATTTTTTTCTCCCTTAATTTTTCTCAACATTTTCAATGGGAGATTTCTCCTGGCCTTTTAACTATCCATCTCCTTGAAAATCATCAGACACAATATTGGGCTTTATTTGCAACTGCATGCAGTTGACTCCATCTAAGTAGCACCTAATCTTACTGGGGAAAGTGAGTACCTTCATTTTGCTGATTTTTGCCAATTACCCAATGAAGTCAGACTATTCTTATATAGGATATGCTTTATCTATTTATATATCTGTGCCTTAGAAAGATGGTGATTTGTTCACATACTTTAAAGACAATCAATTTTAACACTCTGTAAAAGGACTTTGTGCAAATGCATATACAACTGAAATTTCTTTGGAGTTACAAGCACAGAACATGGTAAATTACTGCTGTTCCTGCCTTCAACCCTTCCCTCTCCCCATCCCATACGCTTGGTCCATTTCTTTTATAACCTGCTTCTTTGTTTTTTCCCAATTTTTCACTGTATATTTCCAAAACTCACTTCTATGTGCCATATCCTTAGGGACTGGATCTCATATGTATAACTTGTCCTTAAATTTTCCATTTAGATTAATTGTAACACTTAGAATCAGAATATTCAAAGATGAAGGTTGATATGTGTCCAGTTTCTAAATAAACCTAACAGAAGTTCCCCTTCATCCTTCCTAGACAAGCGATGAGTTCAGGTCGCACTTAGATACTGTATTGTAAACTGTGGCTCAGTTTTAAGGTGAGGTAGATTTGGGTTACTAAAATAGCTGATTGCACTGACAAAATGTAGGAACCAGAGCAGACAGGAAGCCAGAAAGATAAAGCTGAAATGAGAATAAGAAATTTTGGGAACTTACTTGTTATCAAGAACTTTTAATAAGCATAAAATTGTTCTGGCAAAGTAGAAATTATGTTTTGAAATTGAAGCCTTTTCTTTTCATTACAGTTGATATTCAGAGAAAAAAGCAAGAGCTGACTTATCCATGGACAAGGCAAGATTATCTTAAAATTAAAATTTTAATCTTCTCTGTATTGGAACAATTCCCTTATTTTTTTCTTTTTATGAAGATTAGGATCACTTAATTTGTGCAGTTTCTTCCAAAAGTAAAACTTATACATTAACACAGAAAATTTGCCTTCAGGTATTGAATTTCCTTTCAAACTTCTATACAATGGCAGTTGAATGAGTTTTCAAAGTCCTTTTACAGAGCCACTGTGAGTCACAAGGAGGGCATTGCAAAAAGTGTTGACTCTATAATCTTTGATGTTTCTTTTGACTCTACGTTCTCTCAAACATAACATTTCTAAACACATAGAAGAGTCTCTTCTGAATAACACTGTAACATAAAACTGCTTCCTCACCTACTAACAAAATAAAACAGGGATTAAACAGAGCTAAAGAGGACATTTCGCAGTCCTTTTAGCGTTAAATACCCACAGTAGTATTTTTACCAACAGAACAACACTGGGTAAATGACCAGAACCAAGAAGCTTCAGGGTGGTGGGTACAGCACAGGATCATCTCCTAAGAACGCCGGCCTGGGAAAAGGGGAGCATGGAGCTTCACAGCCATGTTATGTGTCCAGGCTATAGGGCAAGCTGAGTGAGAAGGTACTGTCTAGGGTAGGAATGTGGATATGCATAGGTCCTGCATTCTCAAATGTCATTCCTTGCTCAGACTGCACTGTGAAGGCTGTATATCAAGTCTGGTATGAGGAGGACAGCTGTATTTTGAGATATTTCAGACTAACTCTGTCAAAACAAATTATATTGTTTTCCTTTTCTGTGGCTTTGCTTGTACTGTTCCTTCTCTCAGAAAGGAGATTCTCCTTCAGGTTACTTTTGCTTCTCTTAAGTATTCTGAAGAATATTTGGTCAACATTTACCTTGGGCACAAAAGAGAAGGTCTCTTGCCCCTGAGATCCTGAGCTTTTGAGTGTCCTGCTTTCCTCCTACAACCACATAGATAGAGCTGAGTTCATGATTGCTGAGAAGGAATGGGAGAATACAAAAGATGGCCTGAGGGCATCACAAGAAGCAGCAGGTCTCATCCTTCGCAGCCTCAAAACTACAAAGGTGACTTTGCTTTAAGGAGAAAACCACAGAGCACCATGTTCCAGAATGGTGACAGCATAGAGAACTTGCTCCTCAGAATTGGATTCAGAGTGCCCAGAAATCCAGGCATTCAACCCCTACAACCAAGAAAGAGGAAAGTTTGGCTACTGCTCCAATGGATTTTGCATTTGCTTTGGCCCCATTCCTTTGTATCCCCCTGTTTATACCTTCTGGAATGAAAATGTTTATTTGGTGCCATTGAATGTTGGAAGTGTCTAACTTTTCATTTGTGCAGGGGCTTTCAACTAAGAGCTTGCCTTACATCTCAGAAGACACTTGGGACTTGGACTCTTCAGAAATGCTGAAACTGTTAGGACTTCGGCAACTCTTAGAGGTGGACTAAGTGCCTTTTGCATAAAGAGATGTGCATGAGTCTTTGGGGGCGAGGGGTAGAATGTTGTGGTTCTAATGTAATATAATGTTGATAGACTTAATACTGGTTCTTAAGGGTTGTTAAACCTGTGTTATAATGTTCAAGTTGTGAAATGACATGGATAAGCTTGTCTTTGTATCTAGATATCATTTTAAAGAAATATGTCTCTTGCCAAATTGACAAGAGGTGGATTATAAGGTTGATACTTTGTGTCAGCTTGAGAACTGAGAAGTTTTGAAGGTAACTAAGTGGCTCAGCAGGGGCCAGGGTGCTCACTTGGTATTCCTCCTGAGCCTGTGCAAGAAGAGGGCATGGAAATTATGTGAGTGCTACACACCCCCTGGGTGGGGGTAGCCTGCTTACAATATAAGGGAGGAAAGAGGCATGTTCCAACACATACGCTTTTTGCTCTTGCTGCTTTTGCTGTCTTGGGCCCTGCCACCCTGCCTTGGAGCCAGCTGAGTATGAACTGAAATCTCCACAAACTGTGAGCTAAATAGACCTTTCCTTCCTTAATTCTGGGCTTCAGGTATTTTGTCTCAGCAGCGAGAGAAAAGTAACTGAGACAACGTCTCATCCCCATGTGCCTGGCTGCAAAGAGCTACAGGGCTTAACATTTAGCCTGCTGTGATTTGCTCTGGCTTCGGTCTATTTTTTTTTAATCTACCAATTTCTCCTCTTTGCAGTGACAAAGTTTACCCTATGCCTTTGTACCTTGAGATTATATAACTTGTTTCTAATTTTGCAAAGGTTCACAGCTAACAATTTACTTTTAGTCTCAGAAGACACTTTGACTTGAACTTTTGAAAATTGTTGAGACTTTAGGGAAAAGACTATTCAACTTTCAGTTGTACACAAGATAGCTGTATTGTATTAGGTAGAATTATGAACTTGCTATTGTCTTCCTTTGGAGATTAAGTATGGTTTAGGGTGATATGCTCAGGTATGACCTTGGCAAGAGGTGGGCTGTGGCAGTTAGGTTGGAGTGTCGATTTGATTGGCTTTAGGAGCCCCCCACAGCATTGCTGGATCTTATTTCTGGATTTGTCATGAAGTCATGAATCTGAGTACTATTGATGGTCCCTTATCCCCGCCTCTAGGGTACTGTTTCCCTGCTTTGTCTCCCAGCTGATGTGGAAAAAATATCTTTTCTCCTCTACCTGGTGTATCTGCCTTGGAGCTAGCCCACCATGGACTGAATCCCCTGGAAATGTGAGCCAAAGTAAACTTCTCTTCCTTTCAGCTGTGGCTTTGAATTTTGTGTTCCTGCTGTGAGAATGCTGACTTCTAGAATGCATAATATTTGTACGAATGTATGCAGTATAATGTGATGTTTCAAAACATGTATATATTGCATAGTGATCAAATCAGAGTAATTAACATATCTGTCACTTCACATATTTATCATTTCTTTTGGGAAAAACATTGAAAATCTCTTCTAAGTATTTTGAAATAGGTAATAACTAACTAATGACTATAGTAACATAGACATGCAATAGAACACCAAAGCTTATTTTTCATATCTGACTGCAAGATCTGTGCACACTGACCTGCCTCTTCTTTGCCTGCCACCCTACCACCCTCTACTCCCTCCAGCCTCTGTGAGAGTTATCCTTCCCTGAAAGGTTGAGATTTTTAGATTCTGTGTGTGATCCCATATGGTATTACCCTGCTGGTACTTGGCCTGTTTTACTTAACATAACATCTTTTGGCTTCATCTATGTTATTGCAAATAAGATTTATTTAAAAATTACTTTAACTGTCTTATGTGTTTTATATGTTTTTGGCCTATAAGTCTGACTTTTTAGTCTATACATATGATAAGTAACTTATAAATTATTATAAAATAAGTAAGTGTATTGATGCTGGCAAAATAGAAGAGGCATGGACGAAGGAGTAAAAAAAATTAAAATGTGTTCAGTGCATTTGCCAATTCTGTACAATGAATGCAGTCATTATGTGCTGTAAACATGTATTAGTTAAACTCAAAGAAATAAAATTCAGGTAAAAAAAATCAGAAAATAAGTGGTGGGCATGGGGACAGAAGACTGCAATTTTTGGGACTGGCACTTGGGAGGCTGAGGCAGGAGGATCACCATGAGTTGAAGGTTAACCTGGCCTAGAGAAGCAAGTTCAAAACCAAGCTAAACTACACAGTAAGATCCTGTCTTGAAAAAAAAAAGGAAGAAGGAAAGAAAGAATTT
The DNA here is from genome assembly GCF_000276665.1 of Chinchilla lanigera. NCBI lineage: Eukaryota > Metazoa > Chordata > Mammalia > Rodentia > Chinchillidae > Chinchilla > Chinchilla lanigera. The sequence goes on along the minus strand of NW_004955425.1, from coordinate 18,316,706 downwards.
TACTAACATTTTCAGTCCTTATTTTCTGGTTCAACAATGAATGACTCTATCACCTACAAAAGAAAAACATACTCAGAACACAAGTGAAAGTATTTACTAAGGGACAATGGCAACCTTTAAATAAAATTTTAAATTGGTCAAACAGAAGGTACACTCCAAGTCTATGGAAAATCATTTTTAAACTAATATTATGGCCGGATTATAAAGAAGATTCTATATTGTGTACAGAAAAGGTAGGATGCTTCCAAAGTGAGCCTATAAAAAACAATGATTTATTGGTTGTTGCTGGTTTGGCCAAAAGAGTCTCACAATTTCTGATTTCCTTTGAGATGTTCTGTTATGGTTTGTGTCTCTGGTGTCTCCCCAAAGATACATGCAGTCATGGAGAGGGCTTTTAGAGTTTATGATTGATTCATGGGTGTGAGTGCCACACCTGCCCTGGGGCAGATGACTTGCATATGTACGGGAGAGAAAGAGACTGCTTGCTGCTACTTCTTTTTGCTCTTGCTGCTTTTACTATCTTCCTCCACCATGAATGGTTGCCCTCTGCCATGTGCCACTCTACCTTGGAGCCAGCCAAATATGGACTGAAAATTCCACAGACTGTGAGCTAAATAAATCTTTCCTTCCTTCATTTTGGGCATCAGATATTTTGTCTCAGCAATGAGAGAAAAGTAACCAAGATATGCTCATAAAATTTTGTTGCTCATGAACATAATTAAAATTTAAATTGAATGAATTTTCTAAGGGGACTTTATCATCCCCAGGGAAAAGATCCTATAGATTTCAAAACTCAAATCTCCTTCAGCAATTTGATGAGAGGTTATTCAAATTAGTGTGTCACCTGCTCCTATGAAATACCTTTCACATACTAAGAGGTTTCAATAAGATTTTCAGTATTTTATTCTTAATATAACAGATGATCAAGAATTGTCAGGTACTTAAGAAAATATGTGACTACAAGAGACCAAAAGAAGAGTTTAATACAGAGACAGCACATAAGAAAAAAAAATCCAATAAACATCATAATAAATATCCAATCACAAATACCTTTGATGAGAAATTTAAATATTTGTAGAATGAAAGCCTAAGTAATAGAATATGGTAATGTACTTACAATATAAAATGTATAGTTAGCAGATGATAACTACATCTGATTAACAAAAATCTTCCTGACACAGTACAAGCATATTCATTAAGAGTCTGCATAAATAGGAAAATTAAATTAGCACTCAATTGAGACTAAGTTACCTAGGGTGCTTAATTCTGTGTGAGCCAATCAAGAACTGGGAATGTGAGGGTGGGAGAAGAGAAAAAGCAGGGAACTGTTTGTTTTAAAATTGAATCTCTACAATTAATTAATTTTAAAAAGATTCATTTGTATTCTATGATAACAGATAGTGTTTTGTTACAAACTGCTTTATCAATGTCCAGGAAACTGAAAATCCTCATAATGTGTATCTATTTTCAGATAATGCCAGAACATTTTGCGTTAGTATGCTTGTCCGGTTACAACAAAATACCCAGGACTGAGTCCTTTATGAACAATAGAAATTTACTTCTCTTCTTTCAGAAGCTGGAAAATCCATGAGCAAGTGACTGGCAAGGACACTCTTTCCACGTCCATACAGAAGAAGGGAAGAGTAAAAAGGGGTGTAAATGGTTCCCTCCAAACCTTTATTTTTTAATTTTTTTATTTTTTGGGGGGTTTTCTCCGGTACCGGGAACTGAACTCACGACCTTGCGCTTGCCAGGCAGGTGCTTTGCCAGTGAGCTAAATCCCCAGCCCCTTCTCCAAACCTTTAATATGAGATGTGTAACCTCCTTATAAATTCATGAAAGAGTGGATGAAGTGTGGCATTTGTACAATGGAGTGCTAATCTGCCATAAAGAAATCATTTATAGGAAGATGGACGCACTTGAGTCCATAATATCAGGTGAAATAAATCAGACACACAAGCTTAAGTACCACATGAGTTCACTTCTACAAGAAACTCAAAATATAAACAAACAGCAAAAAAAAGGTAAATAATAGGAAACAAGGAGATAGAGCTTTTCAAAAGGGAAGGTGTCTTAGTTACTTATCTAGTTGCTGAGATAAAATACCTGACACCCAAAGAAAAACGAGGAAAGATTTATTTTGGCTAACAGTTTGTAGAGGTTTCAGTCCTTAGCTGGCTGGATTCAAGGTAGGGTGGATGGCGGACGGGCACTGCAGAGAGACAGTTCATGGCGAGCAGAAGGCAGAAGGCACCAAACTACAAGGAACAACCTTCTTTCTGACCCCATATCTTATCCAGGCTACCCACACTTAGAGCAGGGAGCAGGAATAGACTTAATCTGAGCATAGCACAGTGAACCAATCCCAGCATCACATACCCTGGATCCACCCACCTCCATAAAGCCCCACCTATAATTAGAAGAGGGTTTTCAGAGGCGTCTAAATACAAGCCATTGCAGAAAGAAACCAAGAAATGGAGGGAGGGAGGAAAAAGGAGAGGGTAAACAATAAAAAAAGGAATTAAAATGTGTCATGTATGTGTGTCAATTTCCCAAGAGTATTGTAATCATTATGCACTGCAAACATGTACTGACTTAAAAAATCAGGAGGGAATAGCCCTGATAACTTACTGACTTCCCCAAAGGGCTTGTTTCTTAGTGTCATTATAATGAGGACTAGATTTCCATTTACATTTTGGAGGGCATACCTTCACACCATGCAAGGGGGTAGCATCTGTTAATGTTATTTTATCTCTCATTGCAATACCTGAATGTTGAATACAATTTAAAAGGATCACTGCAGATGGTAAAGTTTGACATGGTAATCGTGTAGTCTGAGAATTACTGAGCTTTACCTCACTAAGCAATCTATTTTAAATGCCACATAATAACTACATTGAGCAACTTTTGGCTGCAGACCCTTACAGTGTCCATGGTCTACATGAAGAAGATGATTATGTGATGCATGTTAAATGTATGTCATTCTTTGTTTTATGTAAAAAACTTAATGATGCAATGTAAAGCAAAACCCATTGTTCAAAAATAACCAGGATCTCAATTAAATCACACTTTTCAAAGGAGAGGTAAACAAAATTTCATTCATGTGCACTGCTACCATGACACTTTCAAGTACTTTGACTAATATTTAAAATATTTTTATTATATGCAGGTTTCAGGAAAGCACAAACCATCTAGAATCAAGTTGTTTTTCTTGTGGGATACAGCAAGCTCAAAGGAATACATTTTGTCCCTTGTATCTCTTTATTGGAGATTTGGGACTGACAGTGAAAAAAGTAGATCTAAAAGGGTTTTCTTAGGCTTCATGAAGCTTACTGACACATTCCCACAATAGATTTCTTCTTTTAGTTAAAAAAATTTTCCCACATCCTTTAAGAATACAAGGATTTTTCTTTTTCACTGCTATTTCTGGTCATTCTCATTAGAAGTAGAGTCAAGATTGAAATTTTAAAATTGTCTTGAGAGAAAAAAATCATAAGAATAACTCAAGTTTTATTAGACTAAGCACTTTATGGAGAGTGACAATCCTTGTAGAGCTTTATAATTTGCAAAATATAACTGTATATTTCTTCTGTTGATCCCATCAAAATTTTTTGGCTGACAAGACAGTCACCACAGATGATTGTTGGGATGTCCTCTTGGAGATGAGGAAAGAGATTGGGGGAGGAAGGGAGGTAAGAGAGAAACGGGTAAAGGCAACAAAAAGATCCAGATATGTTATATGCCTTTCACAACTCCCCACAGTAGCCTCACTAGTCAGTATTGCAAACATACACTAATAAAACAACACTTTAAGAGCCACTTCTCAAAATTGGTTCATGAAAGTTCCAGAAATTGCTTGATAGGAATTAAACAAGGTCAGTCCATATCCATAAGTTCTTACTCTAAGTCCAGCGTTTCTTGCCTTGAATTTTCTCTCTTCATGAATTAAAACTCTGTTGATGCTTTACCTGAATGAAACAGAGTGGTGTGATTTATACACTTCTGAATTTTGAATAGGTACCACCCTATCTTTAATACATATTTGATAAATTATTTGAGTCACATGAAGTGGGATGTTCTGGATATATATGATTTTGCTACATACATAGAGAGACATAAAGTCGAGCAGTCTTTGTGAATTTCTTATCCTACAACCAATATCTAAGGCACAAATTTTAATAAAAATGAAAATGACAGCCATCTTGTTGATGATTATAGCTAACAGAGACTGCTTACAATATGACAAACACACTTTAAGAGCTATGTATATTCTAATGTACTTAATCCTTGTTGTAAACTTATGAGAGAGGAGGTGAAGCATACTCATTTTACAAAGGAGGAAAATGAAGAGCAGAGAGATGAAATCAGTTATGAAGACGAATAGCTAAAAAATGGAATGGTCAAGCAATACAGTGGCAAAAATTTTCCATGATTTTGCCTCTGGAGATGTTTTCTAACACTGCCATTTTAAATTCTAGGGTTTAAGCCTAGTGACTTCTCCCTGAGCTATGTGTCCAGCCATTTCTTCTTGTCTTTATTAATTTAATTTTTAATTTTGAGATATGGTCTCACAAGTTGTTAAGTTCTCTAGGTTGAGATTAAACTTGTGGTCCTCCTGTCTTGGTCTCTCAGAGTGCTGGGATCACTGGTGTGTGGTGCTGGGCTAGTCTCTAACACTGCCTCTGTTAAATCTCAGATGTTCATTGAATTTGTTTAAGAAGTTAGAAACAAACATCCCTCTTAATTCTTATATTTTGTGTCTAGAAATAACATTTTTCACGTTTTCCTTTATAGGAGTAACCCAAAATCTAAAAAGCAAAATAAAGCATAAATAACAGGAAATCAGGAGGCAGATCTTTTGCAAAAGGGAACGGGGCCAGTAAATTAGAGGGAGCAACGGGGAAGGGGATGGGAAAGGAATCTTGCTATGTTACCTTCCAGCTCCCCAGGAGGAACGTAATCCTTATGTACTGCCAACGCGTAGTGACGAAAAATTGAAACTGAAAAGAGAAAAAGCAAATATAAATTCATAAAATACTAATAATGTTTTATTAATGTCAGAATTACTGTGGTGCCCAGTAAAAGCCTGAACAAAACCCCATTAAGTTGGGTAATATATTTCCATGCTCATTTTTATCCTATATTAGGTGACATGAATTCAAGTGAAAACTTTCACTTATTCAATAAGCGTACCACGGGTGGGCCCTTGTTAGTCACAAAGCAGTTCTGAGCTCTAACCTACCCAGTACACACTAGAGTTCAGGCCATACACTGACATGTGTCAACTGTGACTGCTGCCAGAGAAGAGGCTGCGTGGTGTGCAAAGACTGTCACATCAGTCTAGCTCTGGAAACCAACTTTGCCAATCGGAAACCAGCACAGCACCTCCTCTGAAGCAAAGCACCACTTATCGTCCACATACTCAGATGCCATCCTGGTTAGAAACAAGGGAAAATCAGAAAACTGAACCTGTAAAATTAAGAAATTTTCCTATTCCTTCTGCATATTTTTATAGAGGAAACAGGTTATGTTTTTACTACTGGGAACTGAACAAGTGCTCTATCAGTGAATGGCTTTTGTTTTAAGAGGGACCTCACTAAGTTGCACAGGTAGACCTTGAAGCCCTGGGTCCATGCACTCCCCTGACTCTTGAGTATGTGGGACAAGTACGTGCAACCACGTCAGGTTCACGGAGAAACTTTGTATTACCATTTTGAATGTAATAGTACTGAAAATTGAACCCCCGTTGTTTTTAACCATCTTGTGAACACTTGAGAAAGTCTCAGTCCAAAGCCAAATGAAGGCCTGATGCTTTCACTGAATCTACACGGTACAATTTGTGTCAGTTTGCCTAAATATGTGTAGACCTTCTAAGGCCCATGGATGATAACTCACTCTGAACAATGTCTCTGCCATCTTCTGAAACCATCCATGTCCATGCCCATAACTGTTTCTTTGCTGGTCTTTGTATATGTTTCTTTCCAATTTTCTCCACCCTATTCTCTCCTAGTCTGAAATTTTGGTCAGTTTAAAGCTCAGCATCACATCTAATCTTCCTATTTCTGCTCTTCTTTCTCCCCCTGCTTGCTTCTCTTTTTTTCCTTCAAGTCATTTAATTTTATGTTTATCACAGAAATTTCAGTAGCAGACCAAAATCTGGCAGAGACTGTTTTTATTTTGTAAAATAACTGAAGTCTGAGAGGTGAGTAGGGGAGGGAGGTGGGTGACCGAAGAGGAAAAATGGTTTCTGTAGTGCAGGGAACAGAAACTCCAGGACCTGAAAAGAGGGATGAAGGAAAGAGGTCAGAAGATCTTGCCTAGGCTTGAATCCATGTACTCCACGGATACATGGAGAGTCAATAAACCTAGTGAAAGGGACAGAGTTCTTTAGTCAAAGTCAAGCCATCATCGTTAATGAAAGGCTGCTCACTATGTTTCTCATGAAGAGCTCCAAATTATTCTGCAGTCTGCAGCACTAATGTCCAGGCAAAGAAACCTCATCCGTAGCCAGCTGCAATCGTGTCGTGCTCCTACGTGTGCATGGGCATGTGTGCTGTCAGGAGATTTAGTTCTTTAACGCCACAAATATTTTTACCAAATAAGTCCTGTTTACTCCAGTGTTTTGTTCTGCCACTGCTAACCAGTATCTGGATGACTCTGTGCTCTGTGTTCCCTGTGTATGGAGCTGCTCTCAGGGCTGGCCAGCTTCCTTTGGTTCCTGACACACATTTCTTTAAGTGAGCAGTTATACACTTTGCTTCCTTGTTTGTCCCATTTAAAACAAAATTTCGTGGGACATGATAAGAAGGTCGATGTAAAATCTATCCTGATACTGTTGTCATCAGTAGAAGGAGAAAGTGCAGGAAAAGTCTGGATTCCCAGCTCCCCAAAACAAGAGAGAGGGGATGGGGGTTACTTTTTTATTAATGTGTAACTTTTGAAGAGTTAGGCTTGGGAAAGGGGGTCCTAGGTCAACAGTGTTTACTAATTGGCTTTTTCCAAAGAAAATGAAACTGTCTCTTATTTTCATAATACGGCTTAGTTTTCTAATATTGGAGAAGAACAAGCATTTATTAGGACCTACCCTTATATTGCCACTGGAAGACAGGGGACCTATTTACCTTGCTCTTTCCATTTCAAAGAAATAGTTCTCAAGTTCATCAGAAAGTCATCTCTGGGTTGAAAAACTGAAAAAAGGCTTGAACAAATTGACATAAATCTCAAAAGCCAGAAAAAGGTTTTACAGTCACAAACTTTCTGAGGGAAATGCTCTAAGAATTAGGGATATTAAGGACCCAGAGTTAGGAAGGAATCTGACTATGGCTTAGCTAACTCGAGGACAGTAAGAGGTCCAGTTTGGTGAGACCACAGTGATAGCCACTGCAGTGGACAATTTTTTAGAGGCTCCTATAGCCCCTAAAGAAGGCGTCACCGGTGTCCCAGGCATTCCTGAGTACATTAGGTTGTTAGCTGATTCGCTGTTTAACATCTGCTTTGTCCAGAGCTATTGAAAGCAGCAGGCATTACAGATGGCTGGCCACCGACACAGGGCAGGAAAATTCCCTTCCCTGCACCCTTACTTTTGTGTCCACCGTGAACAAAACTTTCCCGCAGATAACAAACATCTATCTCTGCTTTTCCTTTTCCAATAAGTACAAAACAAAAACAGCTCAAAAAAAGAAACACAAATAAAAAAATAAAATGTGACAGAGCTAACTTACTAACCTCTCTTCCTTGAGGACATTTTATATCCTACTTTGGTGCCATGAAGCCTGTGAAGATAAAGTAATAGAAAGGATCTCTGGAAAAAAAAAAAAATAAACAGAAACTTTTTGGCATAATTACACCTGTACTTAAAATGGTGTGCTAACTCTCAATGTTAGTATTTCTCGTGTGTGCAGCAGATAGATGATTCTCTCAAAGCGGGGAGGTCATCTTTCTTGCGTTTTTCATGCCACTTTGTGGCGGACCAGTTTTTCTTCATTCTCCTGCTACCGTTAACATTTTAAAGGAAAAACAATGAAAAACAAAACATCTCCAGAGGGGACAGAAGCTACAGGAATGAAAGAGGCCATGGGGAAGGTAGAATGCCAAAAGATGAAGTGCCTGAAAAGATGAGAGAGGAAAAAAAGTGATGCCAAATAAGCAGTTTTCTTATATCTCTCCACTGAGGATTTGCTGAAGGGAAACATACTAGGTTAAATAACTAACTGCTTTCTCCCATTTTCTGGATTTCATGCAAGAGTCTTCACTGATGGGCTATAAATCCTTACGTATCTGAACTCTAAGGGCAAAATCATGTCTAAGAATGAAAAGAAGAGTGAATTAGTAAAAAAAAAAGGAAGGGAAAACCAGATTCTATTTGAGAGACTTTTTTTCTAAATGAGGAAGGGAAGGGAAGGAAGCGAAAATGAGATCCTATTTGAGAGACTTTTTCTAAATGACACATCATGGAATTTTTCAAGTCATTGTATTTTTCATTTATCTGTACAGATAGTTTAATTGACCTCAGTATTCTAAATTTTACATTTAATTTGAATTATTTATTATAATCCTATATACTAATAATACTAATATACTCATTTTTTAGCAGCAGAAGTGTAGACCCCAGGATAATGAGACAGATGCTCAAGGTCGTACAACTGGTAAGAAGTGAAGGCAAAAATCAGAGTGGATTCTGGCTTGGACCTCCGCATTGCAAGTTAGGATCCCTGATTTTACAAGAAGTTAGCTTCCTGAGTTAGAGTGGTAAATGGTGAGAAAACGTACCATTATTTAGCCCTGTAATTCTAAAGAGCCTCATTTTATACATTTTTCAGCTTTATTATTTCTTTCCTAGCTAACACTTCCAAAAAGAATGTAATTTTATTGATCTCCAGCATCACGACTGGCATCAGTATCAGCTTCACAGCTTTATGTGAATCATCTGAGATGACTGGACCTCATGCTTTTGGGATTTGTAGATCGGAGGCATAAATCATCCTTGGTTGTTGTGCATGTCTGTACAAACCTGCAAACGTCTATTCAATCCCAATTTAGTAGAGCTATGCCAAAGATACAGAAAGATATATGATAGACACAAGTTGAGAAAAAGATAAAGAAAATACATGAAGAAAGATAAAAAACACAATGAAATGTGTTAGTAAAGAGTGTTTGCTGCGTCTTTACCATATAGGGAATAGAAAACTAATGAACATAGAAGGCACGGCACAGATCCTAAAATTACTAAGAGTCAGAAAGAACCACTTTCCCCTAGAACTGTAATGCTGTTCTCAGAGAAGATGTTGTTATGGGTTTTTCATCCATAAAGACAACCAATAGAATTCAGTATATTTTATATACCTGCATTCCCTGACTGAAAACTGTCATCTGTGGTTGCCCTGAATGAGCTCGCCAGCACAACCTCCTTCATTCCGTTAGTGAATACAGGGGCCACTGCACAAAGGAAAAGGATACGTGAAGATGGCAAGTTGCCCTTTTACACTTGGGTAGGTTTCCAGGGACAATTTTCAGCCATCGTTAAGCAACTGAGATAGGAGCAGTTTATTCACCAGAGAACATGGTCAGGAAAATTTTTCGCACAGACATCTTGAACTAAGTCACAGAAATGAGTACATCTTCAGCAGGCATACAGGGGTAAAAGAGGACTACAAGCAAGGCAAGAAGGTCTAGAGAATTCAGTACTCAGGAGTGGCTAGATGAAAATCGCAAACGTGATACTCACCGGCAGCAAAGTTTCAGTGAAAACTAAGAATGAATCCAACACATAACCGGAAACTCATCAGGCCTTGGGCATCATACATACACATCTGCTGTGTGGGAAATGCAGAGTCACTACAGGGCTTAGTCTGGAAAGTAACATGAACATGTTTTCACAATAGGATGTTAACCTTTAGAGCAGAAAGGGAATGTTTCAAAAAAGTGAAAAGATTAAAGACAGAAGCATCAGTCAGGCAATCATAACAATCAAAATTGGAAAAGAGAAAAAAGAGAAAACTCTAACAAGCTGGGCTGGATCAGCAAAGTGGAACCACTAGGAAAAAAGGGTACGTGATGGATGATTGACAGATGATAGATGATAGATAGATAGATGATAAATAGATAGATTGATGAAAGAGAAATAGATTGACACATAAATTACCGCAAGGATCTGTGCTTACACAGCTGTGGAAGTCTGTAATTCTACTGTCCTTGTCTCTGATCCTGGAGTTTGCAATCTGTGCAGCAGGGGTAAGAATGGGCAGATGCATACACATAAGAGAGAATGAGGGTTCACTAGAACCCAGGAGTATGGGAGAGAACCCACACGGTCAGACTGGGCCCTGCTTTTAACATCAAAGACGCAGGTGCTGTAAGGAAAACCAGGTTCTTTTCCTCATGAATTTAAGCAAGCCCCGGCCAAGCAGCTGAGGGAGCTGAGGAAAGAAGAAGCGGAAAAAATGATCCTCAAGCCCATGAGGCAAGACAGCAGGTAAGTGAGAGTGCAGATGTGTTATGGTTCCCCGTGCTGCCCCTCCACCCAACTTTTAAGCATCAAATACATAAATGGCTGTGTTTCCTATTTTTTTGTGTGTGTGCTGGGAATTGAACACAGGACCTTGCACTTGCCAGGCAGGCGCTTGCACCGCTGAGCTATAAACCCCAGCTGTGTTTTACTTTCCTATGCTAATTTCTGTAATGCTTCTAGGGTTCCACATTAGATAGAATACACAGCACATGGAATTTTGGGAAATTTAACTTATCCTAAGCAGTACAAAGATAGTAATGAAGACTGATGTGATATGGTTTTATAGAGTTACAAGTTGGTATCTCATTAGACATGCCTCATGGGGTGGAGCAATGTTAGAAATTAAGGATTCATTAGATGTTGCAATCTCTTATAGTGAAATTCAGGCATAGATTTTAAAACTAGATATTAAAAATAAATAGAAATTATCATCAGAAATATTTTCCAGGAATTTGGATGAGAAGCAAAGGGCAAAAACAAGTACGTATACTCAGAGGAGCTGTAATCAACATAGTAAAGTACAGTAATGATGGTACTACTACAGAAGAATTTTGGATTTTAGTATATTTATAGACTTTACAGATGAAACCAGTGGGAGAAGATAAGTAAAAAACTCAGACAAAAGGGAAAAATCCAAAGAAGAAATTATTCAAAGATGGTGTGAGAATATCATACATAAGCAAAAACACAACAGGCAGAGAGAGAAGAGTCAAGCTAAGGGACACCTGTACTGTGAAACTGAGAAGACATCATGTCACTAAAATGTTCAATTTTACAAAAATTTTGTAATGTTGCAAATGGTAAATATCTTACTAGTAAATTTTTTCTTATTGCAATTTCATAATTTATCAATCATTTTTGTGTCTAGACACCTACTTTTATAAAGAACTGAAGCTTGATATACTATTTACTATTTGAAGATACTTGAAATCTTAAAATATAAGTATCACTTTTTAAATGGTGTGCTCACTAAAGACTGAAGAAAATTTTATTAAGCCTAAATATCAGTAGGTTAATGTAATTAGAAATTCTAAAGTTATTTCATGTAAACTTAGGAACACAAGTTTTAGTAGATAATGTTACACAAATTTAGATTCAGAATATAAATCTGGAGTTCTTAGATTTACCACTTTGCATGCCTGGTATAAACTGCATTTATTCTAGGAAAATGTGATAATTAAATGTTAAGAATTTTTTTTAATTGGAACTTTTCTAAAATAAAAATGTTCATAACTTTTAAAGATATGTCTAAAGAATAAACGTTACCTTTGATATGAAGACATATTTCTTATTAAGGAAACAAGTCAGCTATCCCTTTAAATATTAAAGTCACATCTTCTGCTCAAGAGTAAATGAAATGACACAGGATGAATAATGTATTCATTATAAGACTAAAGTATTTCCTACTTTTATTTCATCAGTAATACATAGAACCTGTTGATAATCATGTTGTTGAGTTGAAAGACAGTAAATTTGAAGACAAAAGGAAGGGGCTTAAAATTCTCAGGCATAACATAGCATCTGCAAAATTGTCATTATCAGGAAAATTGTTATGAGTCCTTTCATGCTTATATAGATAAAATAGCATCAAATAAGATTTATTCTGCTTTGACTTTAATCCCAACATGTCTGTGATTCAAAAAATTATAAAAACAGGACAAAAATGAAATTACTGAAAAAGTTTCTACACCTAATATATAATTAAGTGAAGCTAAAATGCATATTTAATTTCCAAAAGGGAAAATGCTTCTCAGTCAGCTATTAAGTGAAAATTGTTCACAGAAATGATTGTGAATTCTGTTATGAAATAAAAAGAATATATTTAGTCCCATAAAACAACGAGATGCTTTCATCAATTCTTTCACAAGTTCATAACCTGAAAGTATTTATTTTACAGTTGTTTATCTTTTATCTTTCAAAATTGTTAGTTTCTGGCCAAACCACTACTCTTATTTTTGTTCTGATTACGTTTTTCTTCCCTTTTCTTGATGATTCTGAGCCTTCAGTTACCAGGAGATATAGTGGTAATTTTCTCAAATTTAAACTATTCCTGAATATCTATGAATATCCCTTGCCATAGATAAATACTCCACTGCTACTATACTCCTATTGTATTCATGAGTCAGGGTTTTAAAATTAAAAAGCTATTTAATTAATCAGTTATACATGTGTAAAAATGTATGCAAAAGAAAGCAAATACTGCATGTTTGATGCCCTTTGGAAGCTAGTTATTGGCACTGTAAACCATTTGCTTTCAAATACATTGCAGATTTATGGGTCTAAGGAAGAAATGTTTTTCACTGTTCCCCAAATCTTCCTTTTAGAAACTGAATATTAGAATACCTCACCGCAGAAATAACATTTCCATTTGAAATTAGCTACCTATTTTGCCAGTTTTCTGGTGAATACAAAGGTATTGTCAAAAGTTAACAGTATTGGTAAATATGAGAATAAAACTGAGCAAAAGTCCTGGATACACACTACTGAAGCATCACAGAAACTTATGTTTATGTCCCTGGTTTTCTTTTACATGCAAGGAAATGTAAGATTTTATTCATCTAAATACACAATAACCCTTATTGCAGGGCCCTATTGTGATAAGATCATATGTGCATACAGCTTTCATCATCTATCCGTTGTGAAAAGAAAAGAAAAATGGCAATTTAGAAAATCGGGTAAAAGCTCAAATTGCACAGTGCAGTTGCCCGTTTTATCCTAAATATCTAAGCTTAAAGAAAATGATCTTTAAGTTGATGGATCTACACTCAGGTGAATAGTTAAAAGCAGAACAGTAACTAGAGATTCTCCGTGGAAGATATCAGGCCATGGTGTCTCACTGAAGAAGGTACCACGAGAAAAAGTATTTCCAAATAATCGTGTGCCGCGGTGGGTACAAGCCAAGCTCGAGGAGCTACACCCTAAGAACATAAAACAGCAGAGTGGCCCGAACTCCGTCTCTGCCTTCCCTCCTCCTCGGATCTGGCTGTGAGGGAGATTTTGGCAATTGTTAGGTGGGGGAAAGGATAGTGCCTGTCGCACTTTGTGAGGGATAGAGGGAAATACACTCGCAGCTACTTCTTTTCAGTTTCTATTAGTACAAGTTTACAGTACGTCATTACATTCCCCACTCGGAGCTGGTACATGCATAGCACACATCAGTCCTTCTTCCACGCCTTCCCCTCCTCCTACCCTCGGCCATTTTCCCTTTCGCAAAAGATTTTCCCCCTTTTTCCTAACTATGTTTCATTTCGCCTTTGTCCTTCCTGTTTCTGTATGTTTAGGCTCACATGATCAATTAGCCATCAAGAAAACTGGAATTTTCTAGAGAGAATTCTGCAGAATTCAAAAATTCTAAAAAAACCCTGCATGAATCCAAAAAGAAATGTAGGGAGAATTGACATATTAAAAATAGGAAGTGTTCTTTTCACTTACCAGTTTGTATCCCTATATTTATTCAATGTCTTTTAATTTTTTAAACAGGGTTCTGTACTTTTCATATCATCCCTTGATTTATTTCTATATTTTGGTGTTTTTTATGAAACAGAACATGGTGATTTATACTTCATTTTATTATTAGCATATAAAAACAGAATAGATTTTTATGCAGTGATATTTTAGTGAACATGCTAAATTCAAATTCACATATCAAGTCTAAGAGATTCATTTCTTCACTTCACATATTCATTTCTTCATTTCACATAATTCATTTCACATATCAAGTCTAAGAGATTCAAGTCTGCAGATTCATTTCAATATTTGCTCAAAAATAAAGTTCACCATTTCTTACTCCTTTATTTCTTTTCTTCACTCTGTTACACTACTTATTTTGGTACAGTGTTGAATAAAAAAGATGGTGTTACTTTTCTGTTTACTTTTCTGGTTTTGATAAAACATGGTCAGTTTTCTTTTTTCTTAATGTCCTTAAAGTGCAATTTTAACTGCTTAATAAAAGTTAGTGAACTCTCCTTCTCTTTCTGTTCTCCAAATTCTTTGTGTAAAATTAGAATTACTTCTTTCTTTAAATATTTTGAATGTTGTTCAGGTTAGCAATATCTGTTTAGAGGGTAATTACTTACACAGCTAAATGAAAAGCTATGCATCCCTTAAGACTAATATAGTATGCTCACATTTATCACAACTATATCAATATACATGAATGGAAAAATCCAGTTACTGAAATAATATTGTGTAATACATATAGGGAAAGGATCTGAAGCTATACCACAGTTTTCAGTAAGAGGTAAGGTGACTACGTTGGGAGAATTTTCAGGCAAACACTCTTAATAATTGGCCAATTGTGATTAAAATTGCAGACATATGAAATCTACCTACTCAAGTATGGATCTAAGGGGAAGAGAAAGAAATACCTAAACAAAATGGTGAACACAAATCCTTTTCCTCTGCAGCAAGTGCACTACAGTCTTGTTACTGGCGTAAGCATTAAGAAACTGTGTCTTAAGCAAGCTAGAGCACACGGTGCTCCAATAGGGAGGTGTCTGCTCTTTTATGAGCAGCAGTTGTTAATGCCTGCAAATTGATGCTATTCTCCAGTCTCTAGTTATAAAGCGAAAGCAGATGTTTATATGCAGCTACCTCAGACACGTTGAGAAGGGCTACAGACATTTTCTCATCTCAGTTACCGTAATTTGATGTCTAGAATACATTCCCCAGATCTCTACTTGGCAAGCAATCAGCACATCCCATGTAAAGCACACCAAGTACCAAACGCTTCTGTACGTATAGCTCATTTCCAGAGATGAAATCACAATGTTGAATGTGAGATTAAACTGTTCTTAATTGCTTTTGGTGGTACATTTTCAAATTTTGCAATAGTTTGTGACCTCCTAGTTTTCTATACAGGTTCCCTAGAGGTATGGCTTACATTCTTGCATTTTCATGCTTTGACTCTTCTTTTTTTTTTTTTTTTTCAGTTGCTATCATTGAGCTTAATTTGCAATGCTATCTCTCAAAAGATTGTAATCATGTCCTGTGACCTTATCATTTCCATTCTAGGGAGTGATGACTAAATTGGTGAGGTAACTTCTAGAGTAGCCTCAAAAATGATTTAATGTTTTCTTATAAAAGAGTAGCTGAGTGCAAAAGGCACAATATTTTGATTGTTCTATAATGAATAAAATGTAAAAGATCATTTTGTTAAAATAGAAAAATAAATTTTGATTTCTTCAGGAATACATAATAAAAATATGGAAACAAATATTCATAGAGGATTATGTGGAAAAAGAAAATTGAAATAAATATAACCCTGTACTATCTAAAAATATACAATATTCAAAAGAGAGCAGTAACAAAATATTAATTGTTTAGTCATATTTTTATTGGTGAATGTCTTAAAGGTTTGTATTTTCTTCTTTTATGGTATGTACATTTTATGAACTTTGTATTAATTTTTATTAAGACAAATTCTAAGAATTTAATGCAAGACAGCAAATGTGATTAGAGATAAATTTTTAAAACTTAAAATTTGGAAAAAGTTTTAAGCTACTTCCTTAATATTTCAAGTTGTAATACTACTTATGCTTTAAATTGGAAAATATATCTATTTATTTTTAAAAACATCATTCATGGGAAGAAAAAGACAATAGAAAAATCTTGCCACAATAACGAAGAAAGCATTTAGATTTGGGTTTAGATTTTTCACACTAGTTTTATTATTCTATTTTGTTAATCACTGGGAAATCTATGTGATTTTAAGGAGAAATGCTTTGATAATAAATGCAATGGAACAATAGATAAATTGGAAAGAAGATCTTCTGTCCCTGAATTTGAGTTCCTTAATCCTTATTACTACAATAAACAGTGTGTCACTTTGTAATGTATTCATCTGGTGAAGTTTTATGTATAAATAGGCATTGTGTGTGTGTGTGTGTGTGCACACGTGTGTGTGTGTGAGTGCATGCATATGTGTGAAATGAATGTTCACAGAGAGATAAATTTTCCTTATCCGTTGGCAATACATGCAATGTTGTCCACTGGTTTCTAACCAGTAAAGTTATCTTTGAATTTTCCATTGCCTTAAAGCGATATATGTCCTCATTTTTACATGATTACTTATTGTTCTAATTTTTGGCTTCACAATAATATATTTAATAGGTATCACATTGGGACAGATTACTATTATTTGTGTCCTGTGTCACTATAAAATTTGAGCAATAAATATTATTGGTGTACATGTATATTGATTATATTTGTTATAGATTTTAAAAAGGAAATTTCAGGGTCAAAGCACACATATTTCAAAGGAAGTAATCAATATGTTGTACCAAATTGTTTTCCATAAACTGCAAGCAAGACATGTCATACATCAGTGTAGTAATTCCCATATCTTTGATAACAGAATATTTTTTTAATTATTAGAGATTTCAAGTGAATTAAGGTCACAGTTTATACTTCTTTAAACTTAATTGATTTAACGCTCTTTTTTTGGTCTTTTAACAGTCATTAGAAGGTTCTTGTGCATGTCCACACTGGTGTATGCTGCCAGTCTATGTCCTCTACTCCTCCTTCGTACAAGATTGCTTGATTTATTATTTTTGTGAGCTGTAAGAACTCTTTATGTACTAAGGAAATTAGTCCTTTGTGAGCCATATTCTGTGCAAATATTTATTCCTAGTTTTATTATTCATTAGTCTCTGACTTATTTTACTGAATTATGCCAAGATTTCCTTCAGCAAAAGAAATACTGACGCAGCTGCTACCCGCTATGCTACCCATCAGTTCAGACTTCAAGTCTCAGCCCCTCCAGAGACTGCCTCAGCTTTATTTCACTGGTTTCCTACAAGGAAGGCCCTTCTGGAGGGGCCATTCCAAAGACTGCTTCCAGGCGAGATGTGAAAAGCCAAGTACGGGACATCTGTGATGGTTACTTTAGCTACAGGACTTCCTCAGGGGCTCAGCACACAGAACATTTACAGATATAGCTGAGACCCCTATTTATATTCTCCCTTAATCATATATATATATGATTATTATATGAAATTTATATATTCCATCCAAAGATAAACTCATTCCTAAAGGAAATAATGCTCTTTCCTTTTCAATTTCTCTCTCTCTGTCTCTCTTTTGCTCTCTCTCTCTCTCTCCCTCTCTTCCTCTCTCTCTGTCTCTCCCTGTCTCTCTCACTTGCTGTCTCTCACATGTAGTGTAGAATTTCTGTACAAATTTAAACTTTTCTGATACCAGTATCAGCATACATTACCACTTAATATTTTACTATATTTCAAAAATTTAAGTATGTAACAGAAATGGTTCTAGCTTACTTATTTTTAGTATTGCATCACACAAAATATGCCTACTTTTCTGGTAGACATTTATATTACTTTTGAACTTTCAGAATTATAACTACTTTTCTATGTATATGCACATGAAATATATATATATATACTTCTACAAATATATATTTATATGTACAAATACGAGTCTTGGGTGGCAAGTGTGAGTAACAAGAAATGGAACTATTCATCATTACTAGAGAATTGCAAGTTTTTCAAAAATGAGATTTCATAAATGTCCTAGTTTGAAAATATATTTTCCAATGAATTCCTTGCCTCTCCATTAAATAAGCAGTTGGATGGAAAAAAATCATCTTTTATTCAGTTAGATGCCAATTTCATACCAGGTAGACAAAGAGTAGCTGACATACAAAACTATTAATAGCACTACTTTCTACCCAATACTGCTGTAAGACATCTGCAAGCCAGTTTTACAGAGCTTTGTTTTATAATCAATGTTTTGATATTCACTAGTTATCACTGAACCTTCTTTTCTCTATTAACTTCTATAAGAATTAATTTTGTCAACTTTTTTGTAATAAAGAAGCTCAGAGAGCTGACAAAATATTATTTATGGTGTGTCTGTAAGGGTGTTTCTGGAAGAATTTAGTGTTTGAATCAATAAATTTAGTAAAGAAGATCCATACTCACCAATTTTAGCAGGCATCTTCCAATTTGAGATCCCTAAGTAGAATGAAAAGGCAAGGGAAGGATAAATTTTTCAGCTCCCTGGAGTGGAAATATCAATCTTCTCCTGTTCTTGGGAATTTAGATACAGTATCGGAAGTATTGGCTCACAAGCATTGAAATTTATACCAGCCCCACCCCCACTGGATTATCTCGCTTTCCAGGTATCAGATGGCAGATATTTTTAAGATTGTGCAGATTTCATAATTATATGAGACATGAAACAATTCCCATAATACATCTCCAGACATACATCTCAGTCAGTCTATCTGTCTATCTATCCATCTATCTATCATCTATCTATCCATTTATGTATCACCTATCATCTATTTTTCTGGAGAATGCTGGCTAATACAATTTCATAGCATAAGTTTGAGACTCTGTCCCATATTTTTATCAACATCTTCAGCTTTTATGTCAACAAAAATCTTCAGGCTATTCTGACTTTATTAATGTTTTAGAAGTCAAGGCATTTCTGCCCTTGAAATCAATTAAGTGAGAAAACAAATAAACATTTCCAAAGAGCACTCTTTCCAAATTTCACTTGTTAGAAGAGGTGAAAATTGAATCTGGCATGTCTTCCCTTTTCCTCAGGCATCAAGCTTTCCTTGGTCTTCATATTGTTTTCCATTTTGGAATCTTCTTATCTGAAAGTGACAGATACCTGGATGACAGTACTTAATATCTCTGCAGACTCCTTACTCCAGCACTCTGGATTTTCTTCCATGAGCAACACTGTCCAAATGAAAGATGTAGCACAGGATCTCTTCCTACCAGTGCAGTTAATAACCATTAAAAATCTAGCAAGTCTAACTCATGAATCCTCTGAACTAACTTTAGATTTTGCTTAACAGAGGTTCAGATCCTTTCCATGGGCAAGTAGATGCATTTCTGAAAGTGGATGCCAACAAGTTTCCTCTAAAAGAATGCAAAATGGTCGAGGAAAGATAACTTTAAAGACTGGCTCCACTATGTAGAACTTGTGCATTTTAAGGTGTGTTATTCAAACTTTTCAATTCTCCCATTTTTTAAATCTACAGAATGTCAGTATGTTAACTGGTAATGCTATTTGGGACAATTGACCAGGACTATTTAAATCAAAGCTTCTAGAAGAGTATCTGGCATGCAGTGGGCATTTAATAAATGATAGCTTTAGATTTCATTCCTTTTCTCTTGCATTCTTACAGTCTTTCTCAGGTTGCTGACATTGAATTGCAAATTCTTATTTAATTTGAAAATATTTACACTAATTCCAGTAAGAAAGGCTGTTATCAAAACAACTAAACATACGTGCTGATGAGAATGTGGAGAAAAGAGAAAACCCCATACTGTTGATAAGAATTTAAATTCATACAACTTCTGTGGGAAACAGTACAGAAGTCCCTAAAAGTATTTTAAAAATCTACCTGCTGTATGAACTAGTGATCCCACTAGTGGACATTGTAGTAAAGGTTTACAAGGGATAGGGTTTAGTACAGGACACATAATTTATAGGATTGTTTTGATAATTTTTACCCAAAGAGTCAATTGCAAAAGACTATGGGAGATCTGTCCACCAACTAGAGACCCAAAATATCCAGCTAAGGGCCTGGATCCCATGGTAGTGTCCTGCACAAGTCCAGCTGAAGACCTAGAGCCCATGAGAATGTCTTCCACTAGTCCAGCTGGAGGCCTATAGCCCACAGCAATGTCTCATGCAAGTCTGTATCAAGGATCTGCACTGGCAAGGCCCAAAGGTCAGTGATGGAAGCTAAAAGTTCTGCACTACTGGGATAAAGGATCTGTGCCAGAAGGCTGAGGGACCTGCGCTAGAGCCAAGAAGCACCACTCAAAGTAAGAACCAGAGGTACCCTCAAAAGTACCACAGCCATCCTCTGTGACACCGAGGTCCTGAGCTCCTCCAATGATGAGAATAGCTGAGTTCATATGAGGAAAACCAGTGGAACATGCTTCTTCAGGAGGATCAACAGCACACCATCTTCCCCTCCAGTTCTTCTTTTTTCCCCAGTTCTTCTTTTTATGCAGTTGGCAACAATCCCCATGTGGGCTCTCCATGCCCAGCACCATGCTGATTCAGTTCAGTTGGGTGTTACACGTTGCCCACCAGTTGTCAATCACCTATAGGCACATATTCAAAGGAAATAAAAGCAGTGTGTTGGAATGGCATCTATATTCCCATGCTTATTACAGCACAATTCATAGCAGATAATAAATGAAAACAAGCACAGCATCCATCATCTGATGCATAAATAAAACAAATATGGTACATATAGACAACTGAATATTACTCATCCCTTAAGGTAGAAGGAAATTCATTTGAAACAAACCTAGCAGAAGTGGAGACCGTTATATTAAGTGAAGTGAGACAGATGCAGAACGACAAATAGTGCATAATTTTACCCCTATGTGTAATACAAAATATTAACCTCGTGGAGGCTGAGAATACAGCAGTGGACACTGGAGTCTGGGGTGGGCTGGGAAAGGGACAGGGAGGGAGAGAATGATCAACAGGGACCAACTGCAGTTAGGAGCTGGAAGTTCAGGTTGCCCAGTGGGACAACAATAGACAACAGTAATGCACTGACATTTCAAACCAGAAGGAAAGACCTGAAAGTTTTCATCATACAGAAGTGATAAATACTTGAGGGCACAGATGTGCTTAGCCTGATTTAAGAATTACACACTACATACACATACATTGAAATATCACCTTACCCCATTAATATGAATAATTTTATCTTCATGTACCATTTAAAAATAGCGTTAAATAAAATATATAAATAAATGTGAAGAGTAAAACATATAAGAATACTTTGAGTACCCAAATACTTTATAGTACATTAAAATAATTGTATTCAAATTATTTGATTCCATCTTATAAAATAAGCTATTCATTTTTCTTACTCATATATATTATAATCTTGGCACCTACACGAAGTCTCAGTTTTGACATATGTCTCATATACTTCTACTTCTAGTCCATGCTGACTATAATATTTCTAATGTGTTGTATTTATTATATTTTTTTACATTCTTAAAATCCAGCATCAGGTAGTATTCATCTTAACTTCACTAAGACTCCCAGTTTACAGCATTTCAAAGATTTACCAAGCAACTTTATTATGGCTTCACTGTCTTACCTTGGGAAATTTTCTTTTTTTAAAAAAGAGACATATCAGTGACATTTCAAGGTGGGACAGTGAATTTAAAAATATATGATAGTTCCATTTTTTATAAAGCTTCTCATACTAATTCTGTTTGTTTTCAGACTGCTTCCTGCACACATAGGAAATAAAACATTTAGACAGTAAATATTATCACTTTTGTTGAAAATAAGTACTATGTAGAATGTGTATAAAAATATGTACAAACATGAAATTACAAGGAAAAGTGAAAAAAATTTAAATGAAATCCACATTTTGTCATCTAAATTAACTTTGAAAATGAGGGGAACAAAGATTCCATCACATTTATAGGTAAATGCTTCACAAGAAAGAATGTTTTACATAATACTGAATATGCTATGGATCATATTACCATCGTAGAGCATATGTTCTTTGGAAGAAAGAGAACATAAACCCACTATGTAGATGAAAATTACAAAATTTAGAATCACTTGAGAGACATGTTCAATTTCTAAACTTTAACAGATCTATAATGAACCTGCAAATGAGAGTTAACACCTGTTCTGGATCATTATCCCTAGTAAAATATCAAGTGGAGACGTATTTGTGTATGGGAAATGTCGTTATTCTTTAAGGTCAGCTGCTAATATGCATCATTTACATAAATGTTTCTAGCAGCAGACTCATATCTATTTGCTGAGGGAATGCTAATAGAGTACAAATTCTTTGCCAATGTTTTCAAGTAGGATAGCCTGCGAGAGTGATCCAGAGTCACTGTTCAAAAAACTTCCAGAGCTGTAACTGGGATGATCCTATCTCAGAGTACAGTGATATCCGGAGGAAAGGATGACCACTCTTCAAGCGTGCGTGGGAAAAACACAGTGGGTATTGGCCACAGAAAGAGCAAGGGTGTTCAAAGAGTTGTCTCAGCACTTTTCAGAAGGGCTAATAGCAAATAAATGAGGCTTATTGATCATTCTTCTCCCCTGTGGATCGAATACTGGCAAGTACATTCTCAAGTCACAATGCGCAGATAAAAGCCCATCATGAATTTGCTACTATTCATGTGTTCTGCATGCATGTCAGTGACAAGTTTGAAACATATAAAGAGGGTGAAATAGGTCAAAAATCAAGAAAAGAGGTAAAAATCCTGTAAATGTCTTGGATGCAGCTATACATCTCTTGCTTTCTGCATGGCTAATACCTATATAACTACTGTTTGGCCAGTATGTACTATTTGAATGCTAGATGAAAAAATCTGAGGGGGGGGGCAGCTGTATAGAATAATGTAATTCTATCAAATAATCTCATGCACTTTTGGAATTCTCCCCAGGTTGCTTTGTTCCAATTAAATCTTAGCTTTGTGCAAAATTTTGTTCACTCCAATGTAGCCATTTGGAAATCTTTAAAATGGTTTGTTCCAACATTGAATCGCAACTTGAATAAATAAAGCACCTTTATTAGAGGAAGTTTGATAATTTCTGAAAATGGAAAACACCCTGATTTCAGCGATAGCAATATAATTCTTTACTAATGAGCAAAAAATAAAGAATTATGGATAAACATTTATTGTGTCAGATTAGTTTTTCAAAACATTTCTACCAGGTACACTGCACAAGGCAAGGTGATAAACACTTTGAAGGGTGAAGACACAAAATAGGACCACTGATCTTCAAGATAAGTATTTCAGAGGAAATGATTCCTAAGCAATAACAGTTCAAGGCTGATAATTGTAGGGATGTCTAAAATCAGAAAGATAAATGAATATAGGATTCCAGAGATGACAGGGAATTCATGAGCACACTTAGACAAAAGGAAAAACTTAGCTGCTCGAAATAAGGGGTAAACAAGTTCTCAAGTGCTGTCCCCTTAGAAGCAGCCAGTGAACGCCAAAGTGCAAGGAATAAAAGGAGCAGGGGTGGGGAAGGGCTGAGAGAGAAGAAAACCACAAGGAATGAGGAGGGCTGCTTATCAGGAGTGATCTGGACGCTCCTAGACTTTCCCTCCGGCAGGACTTTGTGGTCACCACCTGCATTTTTGGTGCAAACTTGTCAATTATAAGACCTTTAATTTAGAGTTAATACATATCATCAAGATTCAAAGAGAGTATATTATAATTAAAACAATCATTCTCATATTTTGAGTTTCTCTATCAAAATTAACCAACTCAATAGCTTGCAGAAAAAAAATTAAATGTTGAATTGGGAGGATGGAGCAGGGGTGTGTGTGTGTATGTTTGTGAGCAGGTGTGTGTGTGTGTGTGAGAGAGAGAGACAGACTATGCCTCATTCTGAAGAGCCACATTCTCTAAGAATGCACTGCTACTTTTATCCTCTCACTCTTCTCACTCTTGTCAGAGCCCTCACATTCACTACAATTACATCTTCATGTATGTATCAGTGAGTTTTCTGCTCAATTTTCTGCTGAAATGGTAAACTTAGTGAGGGCCAGTATTTGCTTATTTACTACTCATCATCAGAACATAGGATATAGTGTCAGAAACATATGCATTCATCAATTGCCTACTAGAAAAAAATTATCTCTAATGTGGTAAAGGTTGTCACTATTAATCTTGAGATTTAGCTTATTAATAATGCTATAATATCTATAGGGAGAAAACTATTATTTTTTAAAAGATTACTACATATCTCCACTGATATTTGTACCTTTCTGTGATCTTCACAAGTATGTTAGAATCATACAACATATTTTTTTTACCAATTTCTGCTTTGCTCCAATGAATCAGCTACACTGAGAGCACCATTGCACACAAAGTACATGATCCAATTATACCATGAATAAAAAGCAAGCCACTATTCTAGGGTTTCTATCTCACATCATGCTGGCTAAAAATTCTAAATTTATTACACTAATTTTATTAATTTATTGCCAAGACAAATCGAGGCAGGATAGTTGTGACTTCAGTAGGTCAAAAGAGACAGAGATGTGAAAGTAATATTATCAATACTTGTATATTATGCTGAAACACATGCAATTGCCTTTCTTTGATTGATATTGGCGCTTACAGTCAATTCAGTGTATTATGTTATTCCATTCCTAGAATCTTTTTATTAGTACGTTACTTCCAAATGCTATGGCTCAAGACCCAAGCAAGTGATAATGAGTTCTAAGCTGTAACCGGTATTAACAATTAACTGAAACAAAAGTCTGTAGAAGGATTCTGTAGAGCTGACAGTGTCAAAGTATAGTTAGACACACTTGAGAGGGTCAATAATCTGCACATTAACAGCCCCAAGGTGCTTCCAGGGTGCTTATGAATGGATTCATAAAGTATCACCATGGCATATTGTTTTGTAGACAATCTATACTACTTTTGACCAGAAAAATTCAGTTTCACCTCATATTTTAGTTTGCACGTGAAATACATAGATATCTGTGTGCATACTGAAATTTGTGGGAATTGGCTTATGGGATAATTGACATAATTCAATTATGCTAACTTATAAATCCTTCAGACTGTCACAGCGGGAAATATCATAGATCTTTTGTGACATATCTGCTTTTTTCAACAAATAATTAAGGTCTGCTAAAAATTCAACACTATGCCATTGAAATAGAAATAGAAATAGATTATTTACAAATGTAAATTTCCTTCAGATTATGACTTAAATTTTCCAAAATGCTGTTTCCTTCTTGTGAAAAACATTGAGACCAAGGCTTCTTCATGAGGAAAGGATGTTCCAGAAACTCCTTCCCCAGTTGTGGCCTGGTGAGGACAGCGCCTCTGTGTGTCTAGCACCTGCATACACCATCTCAGCCCTCTCCAGATTCTTCTGGAACCAACGCTTTCTCATTTTACTAAGTAAACTCTGAGCTTAAAGAGGGAAGCGATATGATCTTTTACATCTTCCTATACCCAGTGGCTAATACATAACAAATATTTCACTATATTTCTTATGTTCATTGAATAAAGGAACAAATATCCCATAAAATTTCCATGAGAGGAAACTTGAGACTCTATGTAATGTTCTTACTTATATCCAACATCTTTGTCTAAAGTCACTGTACAGTTTTATCTTCTAAAAGCAGTTAGTAATATTACTACTGCAACACATCTGATTTGAATAATATCTCCAGAATCTTTGGTTTATTTTGTTTTGTTTTTAAATCTCTGACAATAAGCACTGACTACTCTTCATGTACCACTGGCTTTCTCTAAACTGCAAGTCTCTTTTGCAGCCCTCAGACTACACCTATTTTAGTCATGCTCCTTTATCTGAAAATTAATGCACGTCAGTCACATTAGGCTCAATGAATCTACTTGAGCTCCCTGTGTTCCTCTGCAGGAATCTCATTACCTCTCTGTCTCCGTGAAGTCAGTAACTGCAGGAAGCTTCTTCTGCAGATCAAAGTTCATTCAAGCCTGTCTATGTTTATTCCTGTCTTAAAGGCACATTGTTCCTTACTTCAGCTCTTTTCTACCCACAGAGAGTGCTGATGTTACTATCAAACACCTTCCATGGGGAGTTTATATTATATTTTTCTCAAATTGCTCCACGCTAGAATGCTGCTAATAGTACTTCTGTGGGAAATAAAATTCAAAGCTAGATAGTTTATGGATGGTAACTCATTCACATGCATAATGTTGGAGTACACATAGATCTTAATTTTCATAGAGTCCATCTCTCAGCTCATGTTTGAGCAGCTTTATCATGTTCCAGATAAAGTAGTTTCCCTTTACTCATGTTCCCAAGATGAAAATGAAATCCATGTTCAGAACATGTTGTTAAATCTAAAAGGAGATGCTTTTTCTTTACATGAGGGAACTTTGAGCAATCTTACATTCTTACATCTGCTGGACTGAGCAACTTCATTGAAGATAACAGTATGCAATGTAACAACCATTGTTAATTCCTATCGTTTTGTTTTGAGGTCATGTATTGTTTTTGTTGTTTTTGTGTTGTTTTGATTTTGTCTTCATTGTTGTTCTATTAGTTTTCTTAATCTTTAAAAAAAGAAGACAGCATGTACTGCAATAACGTGAACATGTGCAGGTATAACTAAATATAACATTAATAATTTGAGAAACATTGTGTAAAAGGTAGATGAAGTATAATGAGATTTTTTAAAATCAGTAGTATAATAATCTAAATGATACTGTTTTCCTCAGGCTATTGTAACATTACCTTTGAAGTGTAATTGGTTGATGCTTTATTTTCCGCCAAAACATAAACTACTCTGTTTGAAGCCAACATAATGAGGTTTCCCGAAGACTGTAGATTTTAGCGCAAGAAAGTGGTGGATCTGTGAAAGAACTAGGACCCAGGTCTGAATCAGGATCAGGAGTCTGGAAATACAGGCCGCCCAAGCGCTTTCCATTGTGCACTCTGAAAAACTACTTCTTCTGTCTTGTAGTTCACATAATGAATGAGTGTGGACACACCACAGCTCCCTAGCTACCCTTACCATGCAGACTGCTCCAAACAACCACACACAAGAAGTGAAGGTAGTCAGAAAAAATAGGGATGGTGGAAGCACGCTATGGTGTGTGCGATGGAAAAATCCTCTATAAAGTCATAACTTGATGGTCACATTATGGAGGCTTCTGATATCTCCAGCTGTAGGGAACTTTGGTGCCTTACAAAATTCCTCTTTCCAGGAAAATGTAAGAAGCCCTGCACGAGTGAACTACCCTGCCGATGTAAAAGTTGTGTTTCCTTTCCTACCGTAGTCAATCCAACCAGGACGCAGCGCTGGTTTCCGTGGCTTCACAGGGCGTCGACAGCAGCAAGGGGCAGGGCTTGAACAGTTTTCTGCTGTTCAGCTTCCATCACTGGCAAAAAAGGGAGCATCACGAATCGGGAATTAGTCAAAGTTACAGATTTTAGTAGAAGCCAGACAGTGACATGAGAGAGACTTTGCCCCTAGTACCAATACTGGGGTGATGCTTTGAATCCAGCTAAGGTATTGTGGCTAGCCCTAATCTGCAAAGCACAAATCCTATTTATCCTGCTACTAATATTCATGTAGAATGCAAAAGATAATATTCCCTCCTCAACTGCTTTCTCTCTTTAGACAAGAGTACAGAAGTGGGTTTGGTGAAATACGTGTTCAAGTTTCTGTCTTCAGCCTTTTGTTTTTCTCACTTTCTATGCAACATCTCCCTGCAGGAGCCAGTGTATCTCATTGCCGGAGCACTGCACCGTTTGTAAACTGCTGGACCTGCCCTATTTGGTTCCTTGTCTATTTTTTTCTCTGCCTTCTCAGGGTTATAAATATAGGTTGAGATGTGAATATAAAAGGACTTTAGACTTACCAAATATTACATAATTCTAATTATTTTTGAGATTCTTGTAGGTGTTGTATCTTTCTTATTTATATCTATCTAGCCACTCATTTTTACCCTAATGTTCAGTTAAAATTGGTGCACTCCCTGCATTGTTGGGAATGTTTTGATTCGTATTTCCTTGGAAAAGTCTATGGTGATCCTCAGATAGGAAAGAGTTTGGAAAGTAAATTCTTTCACATTCCCAGAAGAAAATATTTGTACATATGTGGACGCTACCTCTTGTCCCCAGAGCTCTCCATTGCTTTCCTTATCTATAAATTATATACTGACAAAGTAGGCCTGATATAATGTTTTCAATTTTTGTTTCTCTCTAGACCACACATATGAAATTTCTTATTCAAAATTAACAGACATGCAGACCTCAATACAAGTTAGAAAAAAGCATAAGGGAAAATTAAAACTCTGATAATATGTAGATATGTCCAGCTTTACATAATAAATAATAAAATAGTAGATAATAAAATAATTATTATAAAATCAGCAAACAAAATATGGCAATATTTAAAGCAAATAAGTGTAGGTGAGCCTATTAAACACTATTTGGTGTGGTACAAGTTATTTATTTTTTATGAAGTAATTTGGAGATGTATGACAAGGACCTCTAAATTTTCTCTCTATTTGGTCAAGTAATTATAACAGAATAACTCTTCCCAATGACAATGATACAAAGCCCATGAAAACATCTATGAAATAAACATTTATGAAGTAAATATTTATTAAGACTATGCACTATTTCTATAATAAAAATTTGGGGAACCAACTTTGAGTTTAGCAATCATTCAATCCATCTCAGGAAAAATTGGCCCAATCTTTGAATTTTTTTCATAAAATTTCTTTTAGGGATTTCAATAAGATATAAAAAATTATCTGAAGTTTTAAGTGAATGACAAAAATTAATAAAGTAGCTATGTAAATGGAGTTTCTATTTACCCATATTTAAACATTGAAGCTCAGGATGGGTAAAGTGTTCAATCTACAACGTACACTGGCCCAATTTTGTCTCTAAAATCTATATAATACTGTTGTATTATTTTATTTTTTTTGCTTTTTATTTTAATGTAATACATATAGATGTTAATAAAGATAATATAAACATTGCTAAATTCCATAAAAAATAAACCTTCCTTATTAGGGAATAACAATGATTTATGTGCTGTGACATTGTGATCTTAAAAGAATGGTGTAAGCGAGATAAATCAGACTCACATGTGTGAACATTGTATTGTCTCTGTAGAGTAAGAACTTGAAAGTGTAAATAAAATCCAAAATGTGCAACAAATATTATGAAAGGGAAAGAAATTGCTCAAAGGAAGGAACAACTGGGATGAGGGGAAAGAGAAAAAGAAGGAGAGAGAAAGAAAGAAAGAGAGAGAGAGA
>NW_004955425.1:18257683-18287240 GCF_000276665.1 Chinchilla lanigera | reverse complement strand
GCATAGCTGGGATAATTGTACTGCTGATGTCTAATGGTTTATTGAAAGGAAAAGTTAGTGCTTAATTTTTTGACCAATTTTGCATGCTTATATCTGGTAACCTGAACAACAAATTTGAAGACAATAATATGTAATAAAACAACCATTGGTGGATTCCTACCATCTTGTCTAGTGAAACACTGTATCGGTTCTAGTGGTGTTTTTGTCTTTATTTTTTATTCTCTTAAATGTTTGATCAATCTTGCATTCTTATATCTGGTAATCTGAGCAACTTTGTTGAAGATAACAATATGTAATATAACAGCCACTGTTAATTACTATCATTTTGTTCTGAAACCTCACATATTTTTATTGTTTTTGCTTTGTTTTGTGTTTGTCTATGTTGTTGGTATTTTGTTATTGTTCTTTCTTATTGTTATCACTCTCTTTAAAATACAAAAAATAGCCAAAATTTTATTCAGTCATAAACAAAAAGGAATTCTCTCTTGCAAAGAAGAAACAAATAAATAAAAGCATAAAACTTTCTTTTTAATGAACAAAAGAAAGTAATAATATAAATGAAACAAATAAGCATTTATCATAAAATACTTTTGAAACAACATAATAGATAATTTGGGGAGCTGTTTGAGCTCCTCCTTACTTCCTCTTTATCTATCATAAATATTTATTTATATAAGGGAGACCACATGATATTTAAACTTGTGTATCTGGGTTATTTTGCTTAACATTATGTTCTCAAGTTGCATCCATTTGCATACAAATATCTCAAATTTATCTTTCTTTATGGCAAAGTAGTTCTCCACTGTGTATGAATACCATTTGCTATCTGTTCATCAGCTGATGGACAGATGCACTGTTCCCACGAACAAGCTATTATAAATATTGCTACTATGAATGCTGGAGTGCATGTATCCCTGTCCTATGATGACTTGACTTGAACTCTTTATATATATACATACATAAAGAGGAATATGTATACATTTTTTTTGAGGAATCTCCACACTGATCTCCATAGCGGCTGTATTGGTGTACATTCCCACTGACAGTGTAAGAGAATTTCTTTTTAAGTCACATTCTTGCCAACACTTGTTATTATCTTGTTTTATGATGATGACCATTCTTTCAGGGGAAAAGTGGTATCTCAATGTAGTTTTAAATTGCATTTCTCTAATGCCCAGAAATGTTGAGTTTTTTGTTTTAATGTGCTTATTGGCCATTTGTACTTCTTCTGAGGTGTCTATTCATTTCAGATGCCCATTTTTTATTGATCCTTTTATTTTGGGATGTTTTCTTATATAATTTCTATTTATTCTAGCTATTAGTCCTCTGTCTGAGGAATACCTGGCAGAATATTTTGCCATTATATAAGTTATCACTTCACTCTGTTGGTTTGTTCCTTTGCTGTGCAAAACTGTTTTAATTTAAAATAATCCCATTTGTTGATTGTTGGTATTATTTCTTATGCCACTGATGTTTTGTTCAGAAAGTCTTTGCCTACACCTGTATAGTCAAGAGTTTTACTTATTTTATCTTCCATAAGATTAAGTGTTTCTTTTGATATTTCAAACTTTGCTCCATTTTTGTGTTCTTTTACTGTAGGATGTGACTGATGGGTCTGGACTCATTCTTCTGCATATGGATATCAAATTTTTCCAGAACCATTTATTAAAAAGACTTCTTTGCTCCAGTGTATATTTTTACCCATTTGTGAAGGGTGAATAGCTGAATGTGCCTGAATTATTTCTGCTTCCTTTATTCTGTTTCACTGATTCACATGCCTGTTTTTTTGCCAGCACCATCCTGTTTTAATCACAGTAGCTTTTGTAGTACAACTTCAAATCTGGAATCGTGATAACTCTAGCTTTGCTTTTCTTACCCAGGACTGCTTTTGCTATTCTGGGTCTCTTCAGGTTCTATATGAATTTTAGGATTATTTTCTTTAAATCTGTGAAAAATGATGTTAGTACTTCAAGTGAGATTGCATCTGTATATCAGTTTTGGAAGTATAGCCATTTGGGTTATTATTTGTTTGTCTGTTTGTTTTCCTATCCAAGTACAAAGGATATCTTTCCATTTTCTCATGCTCACTTCAATTTCTTTTGTCAGAGGTCTTTTACTTAATTTAAGTAAATAATTCTTAATTATTTAATTTCTTTTGATGCTATAATATTTGGTATTATTTTCTTTATTTCATTCTTAACATATAGGGATGCTATTGATTTTTTTGTGTGTTTACTTTGTACCTACTGCATTGCTAAATTTGATTATTAATTCTTACAGTCTTTTGTGAAATTTTTTAGGTCCCATAATTACAGGATCTCATACCTGCAAATGATAATACTTTAACTTTGTCTATACATGTATATCTGCTTCAGTTCTTTCTTTTGCTTGATTGCTCCTGCTAATGTTTCAAGGTCTATGTTGAACTAAAGTGGTAATAGGCAGCATCCTTGTCTTTTCCTGAGTTGAAGGGAAAGCTTTCAGTCTTTTCCCATTTAATATGAGTTGGCAGTGGGTTAGTTCAAGTGACTTTTAGTATATTCAGATAAGATCCTTCTATACCTATTTTCTCCAGGGTTTTTATCATGAATAAATGTTGAATTTTGTCAGTGGTTTTCTCAGTAGCTAATGAGATATCATGTGATTTTTATTTTTGCTTTTGTTTATGTGATGAATTACATTTGTTGATTTGTATATATTGAATCATTCTTACATTCCAAGGACAACGACTATTTAGTCATTATATACGATCTTTTTGTTCTTTTGTTGAATTTTGTTTGCCTTATCTTGTTGATAATATTTGCATCTATATTCATGAGAGAGATGGGTCTGTAGTTCACTTTTTTGGTTGGAATTTTATCTGGTTTGGGGATCAGGGTGATACTACATTCCAAGAATGATTTTGGAAGTACTCCTTCCCTCTGG
The DNA here is from genome assembly GCF_000276665.1 of Chinchilla lanigera. Lineage (NCBI taxonomy): Eukaryota > Metazoa > Chordata > Mammalia > Rodentia > Chinchillidae > Chinchilla > Chinchilla lanigera. The sequence goes on along the minus strand of NW_004955425.1, from coordinate 18,284,315 downwards.
ATTTTATCAAGCATTTGAGAAGTATTGGTGTTAGATCTTTCATGAAGTTCTTGACAGTTCAGTAGTAAATCCATCAAGTCCTAGGCTTTTCTTGTAGATTTACTACTGCTTCAATTTCATTGACAGTTATTGGATTATCAAAGATTTTACATTTCTTTGGTTCAGTTCTGTCAATATGTACATAGGAATCTGCATTTCTTCTGAGTTCTTCCACTGTTTGTCATATAGGTTTGTGAAGTAGTTGATAATAATTTTCTAGATTTTGGCAGTATCCACTATGATATCACCTTTTTCATTTTTTAATTTCTATTTTCTATTTTTATTTTCTTTTTCATTTCTAATTGCATTGATTTATATAAATCTTTTTGTTATGATTGGCTAAGAATTTGTCTATTTTGTTTATTCTTTCAAAGCAGCAGCTCTTTGCATCACTGATTGTTTATACTGTATTTTACTCTTCATTGATTTCTGATCCTTATGATTTCCTTCCTTGTACAAGCACTGGCACTTCCTTGTACAAGCACTGTTCTTGTTTTTCTAGGAACTTCAGATGCATCATTCAGTCATTTGTTTGGTCGTGTTCTGTTTTTCTGATGTGGTTATTCCCCGATGGGACTGCTGTCACTGTGTCCCATAAGTTCTTCTATGTTGTACTGAACAGTTTCATTGTGTTCCATAAGTTCTGGTATGTTGTAACATTAAATTCTAGAACTATCTTATTTCTTCCGTAATGTACTATGTGACCCACTAGTTTTTCAGGACTGTATTGCTCAATTTCCACATGTTTGTAGAGTTTTCATAGTTTCTTCTCCTATTGATCTCTAGTCTCACTGCACTGTGATATGATAATATGCATGGTAAAGTTTTGATTATTTTCCATTTTCTTAACCATGCTTTTTTGTTGATATGTGGCCTATTAGGTGAAACTATCATGAAGTATGTGTATTCCATTTTTGGGTGGAACATTCTGTTGATATCTATTAAACCCACTTGTTCAAAAGTTTGGTTCAACTGTTGTTTCTTTGTTAAGTTTTGTTTCACTGCTATGTCTACTGTTGATAATGAAAATCCCATACTATTATTGCATTAATGTTTATATAATCTCTAATGTCCATTGGTTTTTCCTTTACGAATTTGGTCTCACTGTGGTTTAGTGCATATATGTTTACAATTGGAATCTCTTCCTGTTGATTAGTTCTGTTACCAATATGTAGTGCTCTTCCTTGTCTCTTTGGATAAACTTTGGCTTAAAGTTCACTTTGTCAGAGAAATAGATAGCTAGTACTGCTGGTTCTCAGGCTCCCCTTGAATTGAATATTGTTTTCCATTCTTTGATTTTTAATCTATAATTTATTTTGATTTAGATATGTGTCTTATGTAGAATATAATGTTTTCTTCTGTTTCTTAATCAATTCTATTAATGTGTGTCCTTCGATTGGTAAATGGAGTTTAATCTCATTAATAGTTACTTGCTAGTCACTGACTTATTCCTGTCATCATATCTTTTCTGTTTTGTTTTCTGCCCTTTCTACTTAGTTGGGAGCCCTGCCCAACATATTCATTCTATCAAACCTTCTGGCGTCATTTGCTTCACTGTCTCTTTCTAGTATGTCCATGAGAAAATTCTGGAGTGCTGGTTTGCTGGCCCTGAATTTCTGATACTTTAACAATTATCTGGCACAGAGTACTTTATTTTCTGTTCATGAAGATTCAAAGTTTTATCTGCCTCATTTACCTGTAAGTTAAATTCTTTTTCCATGTCTGGAGAATTTTCTGCTTTTACTTCTGTAAATATGATTTTTATGCTCTTTATGTGTCTTCTGATATTTTATTAATTCCAGTTACTCTTATATTAGTCTTTTTTGAGTCTTCTTTGACATTTGATCCATTTTTTCATCTCTTCTGGTTTTTTAGAGTATCGTTCATTACCTGATCAATAACCACATCACTGTCTTCTACATCTGACACTCCATCATCTCACTGGTTGTTTCTGCTGCCCAGACTTTCAATAATACTTTTAATCCCCGTGATTTCTGTTTGGAACTTTTTTTATGGAACGTCAGTCTTTCCATGCTGCATATCCATGCTTTACCTCTCCTTCTTTAGCTACAACAGTATTTATTAATGTCTTCTCTACATTCACTGGTCACTTTCTTCCCTGGGCTCATTATCTGTTCAGTTATATCTCCATTATGATCATCAAACACTTCATTTAACTGTTTTGTAACCTCTATTGATACTCTTTCAGACACTTATGGTTTGTGAATTACTGCTTTCTCCTCATTGATGTTCGCTAGATCATCTTTGGGAGTTTTTAAAGAAATTTTGCTGCCTTGATTTTTATTTTTCTGTTATTTTGTTTGTTTGTTTTCTGTGCTCAGTTTTGCAAGATCTGTGGCCTAGTGACGGTTCTTTGAGAATCAAAATAGTATTGTTTATGACCTCTAGACAATTCAGATATTAGAATATATATCAAGACAATCAACAGCACTAACTATACCACCTTGAATATAGCAGTAAAATCAATGAACTGGAGTCTAACAAATCCTAAGAAACACTCATACACCACCCTCATATGGAGCAAAATTCACCTGCTCTGAATGGTATACCAACCAAATCTGGCCTTCCACTGCAGAATACTGGCCCTGAGATCTTGCTGGCCTGAGGTTGTTTCTCATGGGATCTCAGTAGATCTCTGTCTAATTCTCACCCACTCCAAGCCTGTCTCCCAAGGATGTCTCTCACCAACTCTCTGTAGTAAGGTAACACTTGTAGCAAAACTTTCCTCCTGGCTTTTGGTTTCATCTTTAAAAGATGGGTCTCTTGGTAACCTCTTTGTGCCTTGGTGCATGTGAGGGGTTGATGCTGGGATAGGAGGTAGTGCCAGGCCTCTCTTCTCTCCTAATGGAGCACAAGATGCTGGTATCAGCAGGAGGAAGGCTCTCTCCTCTCCCATGGAGCCCCAAGGCTAACTGGGATGGAAAGTAAGGCCTTGCTCCTCATTCTTGTAGATTCCAAAAATATTGGAGGCCAATAATTTTATTTTCTAAATAATAATGCTAATAATACTTTTATACAGACAAATAAATTGGATTCAGAAATTTTTATCATATTAGCCAATCTAATAATTTGCCACCAGCAAAGAATTAACACTGAGGTAGTTCTCATAATAATTAGTCTCTATTTGTATTTTGGTTGGAAACAGAGCCCATGGCATTAAAGCATAGCTAAAGCTCATTATTCCTTTTGTCTTATGCTGCAGTATCCTTAATCAAGTACCTCATTATAAGTCCTAAAACTAATGAATATCCTTTCAATATGTGAGAGAAGATAAGGGTCTCGGGCATTCATTCTAGAGTACCCAGCAGTAACATCTGCATATTCTTTAAGTTCAATACATCAAAGTTCTTAGACATTCCAATAACTACTTTTTTACACAAAGCCCATAGTTTATGCATGATATTTTTCTACTTCTTGTGAAGCACAGAATCATTGCTAATGCATGTGTTTATAAATATAAATTTCCCAAAGCAAAATAGAGATATGCATAATTTTTGATACATATTCACTGAGCTGTGTACACAAAGATGCACAGATAAAGACAGACAGACAGACACACACACACACACATATATATATATACATTATACATTCAAATAAAGAGTGTTAAAATCAAATGAAAACAAGAAAAGCATACTTGTTTGGATGTAGTGGCAATATCTATGTACAATAAAAGAGTCAAAACAAACAGGTAATTAGACTAAATGCTGAAAGTCTCCCCTTCCCTACTGTAGAAAATATAGATCTTAAAAATTGCTAACTGTATTAATTCCTTTCATAAATTAGACTACTTCCCACAGACATTTTGCTTGCTGTGCTGTACTGCTCAGAATAGCATTTAGCAATAAATTAGCTTTTGGTAGAAATCCCCTGTGGGCTTTACTTGTTTGAGCTTTTAATTAAATTGGTAAAGCAAACAATAACCTCCACTAGATTATGTAGGGCTACTCATTCCACAAGACAATGAATCTAACTCTTGCTTTTTACTGAAAGTCAACTCCTTCCATAAAAATGTTTTGGGTTATCATTTTCTCACAAAAATAATAGTAATGGGAACATTTCCAGACATAATTCTTTATAATGATGGGGCTATAACAGAACGTTTTCTTGGGAACTCATCAAATAAAGTTTTACAATCACCTAAACAGGTGTCTAGCTTCAAGTTTTATATCACCAAGTAACTTGAATTTTCTTCTTCCTTATTTGTGCTTTATATTTGAGTAATCAGGAAAATTCCATAATTTAAGGTCTCAAAAAATTATTTCCATTTTTATTTGAATATCTAGGTGAACACAATACACTGGATTGAGTTATATTTTTTAAAATGTGACTAAAAATATGATACAGAATACCAAACTTGGTCAATATATCATCTTCATTACTTGACAAACAAGCATGGAATGAAAATCATGTATAATCTTTGAATGTACCAGGTATTTATTCTGTCACACCTTTTCTCAGCATTCGTATGAGGTTTGTCCTCAGTTAATGTGGTTAAATGTTGTCTATGATGAACCAGTGTAGTCAATCCAGTAACAGTCATGAAGCATGTTAAGCAATGCTTATCTTTGTACCCAGTTTAGTGCTAAAAGATGTGGGGGGAAAGCCTAATGTGGCTCTTCCTCTTTATTTGACATTAAGAACATTGTACAAGATTTTTAAAAATTTATTAACACAAACAAAATAGAAAACCCAATGAGTTTCAAGAATATAAATATGGAGGATATGATAAATTATGTGTTAATTAGACATTTAGGTAGCATCCCTTATACCAGGCCTACAACAGGCAGTGTTACTATTTATCTGTAACAAATACAGAAACCCAAGTAAATCATGCAAGAATGATTTTAGACAAAAACATATAATACTCAGATTCATTTGAATAATGTAATTTAAATATTTTTTAAAACCTTTCTTTTTAATTGTGAGTCAGAGTCTCACTATGTAGTTCAGCTTAGCCTTGACCTCATTATATAGATCAGTCTGGCTTCAAACTCCTGCCTCAGCCTCCTAATTCTCCTGCCTCAGCCTCCTAAGTGCTAGGATTACAGGACTGTGCCATCATGCCTGGCATTAAAGAGTTATTTCTTAAGAAACTAATAATAATATTCTTAATGGAAAAGAACCTACTAATTAAGAAGCTGAGAAAAACAAGATGTGATTTTAGTTTGTTTATTGACCAATTAGATTATAATTTAACAAGATTGTATATAACTCACATATTTGTAATCATTAATATGTGTTATAGGTGTGCATATATAGGTATATTTTTTGTGTATACAAATATATATACATACTGAAACAGAAAAAGTTCATCAGTCATGTTTTATTCTTTAGAAAATGTATGCATCCATTTAGAAATATTCTGGGGCATGTACTAAGGTCCACTGATTTTTAGGCTCTAGACGTGAAGTATTAAAGAAGACAGATAAGTTTACTGCCCCCATAAAGCTTGAATTCATGGTTCAGGTAAAAATATAGTAAGAAGATTAGAAGCAGATAAATAAAATTATAAATGCGTGCTACTGCGGAAAGAAAGGGGAAATACAATAAAACCAGATTTCTATTTCAAATGAGAAACATAATCTATTGAAAAATAGTGCTGAGAAAATTTACCAACAATTTTAACAAAAGTTTAATGTCTACATCACATTATGCACAAACTCTATATGAAATTCTCAATCTAAAAATAAGATTTGAAAAGTATTAGAAAAATATAAGAAATTGTCATTTCTACTTATAAGATGGTGTATATGTTTATATATGTATATAATTTTACAATATAAGTACCACATATATACTATATATACTATATATATTTATCATATGTGCCACATATATTTAGCATATATATGTACCATATACATGACCTATATATAAGTGTATATATATATATATATATATATATATATGAGAGATGTATATAATTTTGGCAATACAATCCTATAATTTATGAAAGAAAGTATTACCATGACAGTTTTTTTATCAATTCAGGAAATATATTTGCTAATAAATATCTTTTGTTGTCAAGAATATGTGAAGAATTAGTCTGATCATCAAGAGAACATAAAACCAAGTACCAGAGCAATAGGCAAAAGTTAGGATCAAGGAAGTCATAAAATGATAAATATAAATTGTTGATAAATATTTGAAATTATGATCCAACTTAAATTGAAGTTATTTATTATATCACTGCACACAATCTTCTAAAAAGAAAATTGTTGAGAAGCTATAAAATGAAGAAATAGTCTTCATATCTCTCATTCTTAAAAGAGATGGATTATTAGTCTTAGAAGAACAAAGAAATACTCTTAAAAGCATGTAAATTATGAATAGTCTCTTTAAAGAGTATCTTAGAAATATCATTGGAAGAAATAATAGCATCCAAATGTTTCTTCCATTCTCTTGTCATTAACTTGGTGAGAAAGTGCATGATAAAACAGTCTATTGTCTATAAAAAAGTGCAAATCAAAGATAAATGATAGATAGATGATAGATTATAGATAGATGGTAGATAGAAGATAGATAGATAGATAGATAGATAGATAGATAGATAGATAGATAGATAGACAGACAGAGAAGCAGGATTTTCTAGCAACATTGATGTTCATTGAGTAAAAGCAAAATAACCTAATCCCCAAGCATATACTCCAAGAAAAATTATTACCAAGACAAAATTGGGATCCTTTACAAATAGGCCATGGATGAACAGTTCCAAAAATAGCCAGTATTTATAGTATTTTTTCTTTTTTTCTAAATGTACAGTTTCTGCAATACTCCAATCAGCCATACTGAAGGTCTTTCTCAATCATGGTGACACGTGGACCTCAGATACTGAGGTGTGTTTGAACACCCCCATGGGTGCATTGTGGTTAGGGCTTGGTCTTGAGAGTGGTGCTTTGAACATCTGAGAGGTGAGGTACTGTGAGGTCCTGAGGTCACTGGGGCATGTGGCAATTCTTATGCAATCTTTTCCATAGTTTTTGTAAAAGAGATTTTTAGAAAAGAGCAAGTCTAGCTTCCCACCCAGCCCCTTGAGTTTTGGCTGCTGAGATGTAATTCAAACATCCACTATTTGCCATGAGGTCCTCATCAGAACTCAGCCCACGCAAATTTAATCTCTAAAACTGTGAACTAAATAAAACTTTTGTATAGTTGGCTGAATGGCAGTAGACAAAGCAAACTTTCCCTGTGGCATATATCTCAGAATTAAAGCATTATTTTTTGGTAGGTTTTCCACTGGGAGATTTTCTAAGAAGCCATGATGTCATTTCTGCTGTGTCCCAGAACTCTACTATCCCCTTCTGCACAGACTTCCCAGGAACAAGTTCCTTCTTTTGTGGATGTCAAGTTCTTCTGCATGTAACACTTCTTCTCTAATGAATTGCTGCTGTTCTCAAGACAATATGAAATAAATTGCCAGACTATTCGTTTTAGACCTCAGAGACTGCTTGATATTATTTTCTGCATCCAGTAGATAATTCCCTATAATCTCTAACATACTTTAGCAATCATTGGCTCTGTGGATGCTGATCATAAACATTATTGACTGGACGTGTTAGTAGTATCATCTGGTTGTCGGGAGTTACGCTATATAGGAAAGCACAGGTTTCCTTAAATTCTCGATTGAAATGTAGATAAAATAGAGGCAAACAGCAATTCCTTTGCTGATCTCTACCTTATTTAATTTTCTTTTTCTTCCTTGATTTTCAAGTTTCTAATCTGCATAAGCAAAAATAAAGACTGTGATAATCATTTTCTTAGATGCAGTTATTTATATGCTATATACTAGAGTATTATCCCTGTAGGGATTTTATTCTTTGATACTTAATTTTAAATACTGTCATACTTTTCCAAAAAATAATGATATTTTAAAATAATAGTGATAGTAAAGGTAATAAATACAGTAGCATCTAGATGATTTATTCCTCATTTTATCTGTTTCCTTTCAAAGTAGACATGAATCACAGACAAATTACAAGATAAGGGATGAAGTATTTCTGTTCTTATTAGTTTTCAATATTCCTTTAGACTGCTTCATATATCTGTTTGAATGTCCCCTTCACATATTTTTAGAGGATATATTCTTTTAGGAAATGTACTCAGTATTTATCTGCAGAACCTAGACTCCAGTTTTTGCTACTCTGTACCTATGTCACCTCTACGATTATCAATCATATAAATTAGGCAAATTAATCAGTCTAAGTAAGAGTAACAGTTGTCTGTTACTATGTAAACTGGGTTTAATATTGAAGATGCACTGCTATTAATCCATCTCAAAATGCCTACTACAGACCCTTTCCGTGGCGACAGTTATCAGGGATCCCTGCAGAGGACCCCAATCTTCTGCCAAGTGTTAAGGCACGTGGAGGGAAGAAAGGCCAAGAGACAAAATAGGGGTGCAGCAGGGATCTGGGATGACCAGTTGTGTGTGGGAAACAAAAGGCCTTGAGGCACCCAGAACCTTGGTATTTGTTGACTACATCTGAGTCGAAGACAATGGATGAAGGGCAGTGAATGTTTCTGCAACAGTGATGGTGGCTACAGTGGGCTAGTGAGAACAAAACATGCAAGGACAAGACAGGGGCAATAAGGAGGCTATAGTTTCCCCAGGAGCCTTATCCTCTTTAGCAGGTTTTATCTCGCCATGCAAGCACCACAGCAGTCACTAGCCCTAGGGCTTCCAGGTGTGACCAGAAGAGAGCAGGGAGTTTCCGTGTTCCAATCTGACTCAAAGAACAGGACAAGGACAGCCTTGGACATCCCTTAGACTCAGTTTATAATTTGTGGTCCCTAACACTTACCTTTACTTTGGACACATGTATTACAACATTCTTGCCACTTTCTGAGGCAGTTGTGGAAGTCCTCTTCTGAATGTCCTCAGTTGCACTGTTGTGGCAATCTCAATGTCCTAAATTGATTTAAAACACTTGTCTTTCATGGTCCTTTTGACTTTCAGGAAGACCTAGAACTTGCACTGTGCTAGCTCCAGTAACTAAGATGGATGAGGACACACCTAGTGTTGTCATAAGCCTGCCTTGCCCCTGAATGGCACTTGGCTGTGGAACTCACTGGAATTTTTATCACAACTTGAAAAGACAGTCATGAAAGAGGATTTCCAGAACGGCTTGAAAAAGTGCCGGGAAGAATGGAATAAGAGTGTTCAAAGAGAGGACTGTTGTGAGAGGATTAACAGCAATGCGTCTTCTATTAAAATAACATTTTAAATTTAAACATTCACTATATGTTTTCTCCAGATTTCATAATTTCATTTAGATTTCTTTTTCCAGCTCTGACCTCAAAACCCCTCTATAATAGAGATTCTATTTTCCTCGTTTGTCTGCCTGTGATGGCCTTGTGTGTCTCGGCATTTGTGCCCTACCTACAAGGAACATACTGAGTTCTGTGGCAGGAAGAGATGCAATCTGCTTTCTGAGAAGCCATCAGATTTTCTGTTACAGGGGGCTAATGGATATAGTAGCTTACTGACAATTTCTACTCCAGTGGTTCCTCCACATTAACTTCTTTCAGAATCATTAGAAGCCTTGATAAAGACACCAATTATGGGTTCCACCACTAGAAGATTTGCTATATCTAAGATGAAGCCCAAGAATTTGCATTTCTAAATTTACACATGATGTTGATACCGGTGGTCTAGGGACTATTTTGAAATTCATTGTTCTATGTGTTTTTCTCAAAAACACCAATAAAACATTCTTGTCAGAAACATAGGTCACCTTTCTAAATTAAGAAAAAGTCAAATTGTGTTTAAACTTTCTGACCAACTATAGTGAGTGCCAATTATAGTTAGCATTTGAAGGTAACAAGTGCTTATTAATATTTACACTCCACAGCAAGTTCTACAGCTATTAATTTGAAAGTTGCTAGCATATTTAACATGCAGCTATTTAGACTTGAAAAAGTGACTATATTACAGAACATCTTTCTCTTGAGAAGTTTAGGATATTCTAAAGATGCTTCCAGTAACACGAAGATAAGATATTAGTTTCATTTATAATATGCAAATAGCAAGATAAAATATTGATTTTATCTCTGCTTTAAAAATTACAAGAACACAGTCTGGTACAATGACATTTTGAAAATTTCTTTTCTAGAGTTTGGTGATCTTTAGAATACTAATATTCGGGGCTGGGGATTTAGCTCAGCGGCAAAAGCACCTGCCTGGCAAGCGCAAGGTCGTGAGTTCGGTTCCGGTACCGGAGAAAAACCAAAAAAAAAAAAAAAAAGAATACTAATATTCATAGTGATTTCAAATCTCACTTTTTCAATAGTATTTCTATTAAGAATAGTAGGTCAATAAAAGGTTATTAGAATCAATGGAGTACTTGATTTCCTTTTTCTTTATTTTTTCCAGGCATCAAGTGTTTATTATTATAGTGCATTTTGTAATTGCACTTTGGAGAAAAGGGGAGGGGAAACAGAGAAAGGGGGATGGACCAGACCCCTCACCCGAAAGGCCCAGGACACCTGCCCTGAGGGCGTTGAGAGGCAGGGCTCGGGCTGCAAACAAGGGGGGGTCCACGGCCGCCCCTGCGGAGGGCAACACCGCCCCTGCTGTGGGAGCTGTGCCGACCTTATCCCACCATGCCTGGGAGCAGGCCCAGACAACTTGATTTTCCAGCGTATTTCGTAAGTCATATACTTTAGAACTCAAGTTCTTAGGTTTATCAGACTTTACACTGTATATATATATATATATATATATATATATATAAAAACATAAGTAATAGAAATCCATAAACATTAAAATGATAGATAAAATAGCTTTATTTCCATTATTTTAATACTTTTTAAATAATTTACATGTTTAACTTTGATATTTACTCAAATTCAAACTTAGTAGAGTTTGGAAACAAAAAGTTTACTAGCAACTTGTTTTTGGGTTTTTTTTTTTTGGTTTTGGTTTTTCTCCGGTACCGGGAACCGAACTCACGACCTTGCGCTTGCCAGGCAGGCGCTTTTGCCGCTGAGCTAAATCCCCAGCCCCATTACTAGCAACTTGTATGTTTTCACCATATAAATACTCCTGGTTTCAGATACTAAATAATGGTTGTTATATTCAGACTCAAGTGTCTACTACAGTGTTTTTGTCTGCACAATTCCATGAAAGATGTGTTGGCTACCTTTTCTCTACCAAATTTCATGTTTTGAACTTTTTTTTCTACCCCTTTGCATTTGATACTTCCCTTAATCACAAATTTGATTCTTCAATAATATGTGTGCAATATTGTATGGTTAAATTAAGGAAATTATATGGGATTTAAAATTTAATTAAAACAAACATCTCAACTAAATATGCAGCTTAATAAAGTAATATTTATGAACTGATGTGGAATGCAGTAATTACTAAAGCTTGAATTATATAAAAACATCAAAGGTTAAGCTTTCTATAAATCATGAAGAAGTGTTTTCACTCGTTCATTCATTCTCTTGCTTACTCAATAAAAAATACAACTGTCTTCAATACACTGTAATGTCTCCTCCAAATTAAAAAGAAGTATTAAAATTTAAGGTTTACTTAATACTTATAACAAGACTGTTTAAATCTTTTTCAAGTTTCTATTTCCAAAGATCTGGTTTTTGCCAGATTTTTAGGTCAACTTCTCATTTGTTTATTTTTTCATTTGTCTATACAACAAACTTCTGCTTAGTACTAACTATATACAGGGTACTGTTTGGGGTGAGATAAAAGACTGATACATTTGTCAAGAATGCATAATTACTCTGAAAGAGTAGATTTTAAAATTAGGTAAAAAGAGTAATAGACTAAAAACTGCTTGACTTCACAGAAAGAGACTGTTTTCGGGTGTAATGTTTAGTATTTGAGCATCACCCGTCCTATTCTAAAAGAAATTCCATAGTACTTTGGGTCCTTAAGACAATTTTTTTAAAGAAGACATAATTTCTTTTAAAAGTGCTCAAATGATCCAGAAATAAGCAGCACTTTAGAGAAATCACATATGTAATTCCCAATACTAAAACAACTTCATCTACACAGATAAGGATTGAAGGGCACAGAGATAAAACTCTTCAGGGTTCCAGGTCTCCTTTGCTCGTTGGCAGGACTGTATGTATCACCCTTTCTTTGAGTATTTTCCACATAAAAGATTACATGGATTGATCAGGAAAATTAAAAGAAAATGGAAATTATCTTGGCACACCCTAAGCCATGAAGGATTGCCATTGAAATCTCTACCAAGTTGTCCCTCTGTACAGATGGAAGATTGGTTCAAGAACCTTCTATAAATACCAAAATGTATGAAAGTTTAATTGTCTTATACAGTGTTGTAATATTATGTGACTGATGCATATCCTCACACAAACTCTACATACTTCAGGCCATTTTTAATCACTTATACTATCTAATGCAGTATAAATGTTAACTAAATAATGGTGATGATGTAATATTTAGGAGAATATAAGAAAATAATCTGTATATGTTCAGTACAAGTACATATTTATAAATATTTTCCACTTGCAGGTTGTTGATTGTAATCATGTAGAATTCAGTTTAGACAACTTATACAATATATTCATTAGCTTTAGTTGGAATTTTGTCACTGATATTGAACTTTCAGGTATTTCTAAGTTGAATTTATGGCTATTTTTTGTTCAGGTTTAAAATTAATATCAAAGATGAAGTTCTAGTATTTCTTCATTTATTATTGAATATTTACTTAGAGTACTGTTCTCAGAACAATGTGTTTTGATGTGAAACTAAATAATAGAAATCTCAGTAAATTTACTTTGAACTGATATTTTAAATTTCCTTTCTTTGGAGAAAATAAGATACATTACCTAACGTAGCATTAAAACTAATTGAACTTCTCTTTCCCAAGGCATTTCCCCTAAGAATCCCTCATGAGCTAGTCTTTAATATTAAACAGGAATGATTGATTAAAATCAAAAGAATTGAAATAACTGCACATAGAACCACATCAGATGATTTCTTTATTGAATTTGTTATATCTTATAGCTTCAATTCCATGATGTATTAGATGTATATATATATTTTTAAATGTATTTACATTTTTATGTAATGCAAGCAATGAAACTAGTTCAACTCCCTTTCTTAAGGAAGCAAAATAGTCATCTTTCACATATATATTGATTATTGAATTGAAGCATGATTCATGTATAAGTTTCCTTTGGTTGAACATTTACTGCAGGAATTCCAAAGCTGTGATACTTGACGATTAACCAAGATATTTTTCTCATTTTCAACACATACATTTGTCAAGGAACTATACGTGGAGAGACTTCTTACTGTATTTCTTTAATATAAACCAAATGCCAATTTCTTAAATCTTTTTTTTGAAAAAAAACATACCATAATATTTTGGACTTGCTTTAGTTATGGTACTTGTGAAAGTTCTCCACTACAAAATCATACTAGGTAATCATATGGGGCAAATAAAGCAGCAAGAAAATGAAATCAATGATCAGGAGAAAGTGCAACCAAATAAAGCAGTGTGGACGGATATACTAAATAACATGGTAAAGACTTCAGCTCATCTGTTCTAAATGTGTTCAATGGCTTAGTAGAATATATGGTTGTAATTAATGAATAGATAAGTCTAACCAGAGAAATGGGACTATAAAACAAAACAAAAAAACTTATTAACTAGAAATGAAAATGTAGCATTTTTAAGAAACCCTAAAATCTTTCTGTTCCCAACTATTTTCACATAGCATTGTGTCCTCCAAGTGCCTCCATGCTAGAAAGGATTTTTAATGCTAAATTTTCATTTCTAAGGCTAAATTTTATATATATATATAAAGTTCCCAATTTACAAACATTCGAGTCATGAACTTTCACAAACATGAATAGAATTCACATTATGAACATTTGTAGATGCAAACAAATAGCAGAAGCAGCTCACAGTGCAGCACTTTGACTGACAGGGCTTTAATTTAGAATAGGTGACTAATGTCATTATGTCTCTGGCTCATGAAATTCTCTTGTTCTGATTCCATGCCCATCTAATAACTTTCTAAGTAAAATTTGATTTATGTGTGTAAGAGTGCATATAAGAATTATAATCCCTGTAAGAGAGAATTTAAATTGAAAGTTGATAAATTTATATAAGATCTTTGATAAACTGGTAAATTCTGATGTTACTCTTATGCCTGAGTGCTGTTGTTATGACCCCATCTTTAAAGAATGCAGAGATTCCTGGGTGTTGGCAGATCAGGTACATGCTTGAAGATGATGCCATCTGTGAGTGCCTAGGGTGAAGTCCAGTGAGCCAGCCCCAGGTATTCTTAGTAGTGGTCAGCCTTTCTGTCCCCAAACTGAAATATCTATGCTGTGCTACTTGTTACCTTTACATCACCAATGAGCATTTTAGTTAAAACAATCAGCATAACTGACTTTGAGCTTAATAAACACAGAAAACCATTCAGTTTATCCCTCCACAAATTTGTCCCTCCAATAATAATTAAACATATACTAGTGTCTTCTTCTGTAAAATCAGATTACATTAATATAATTACTTAGTATAATTTGAAATGTTGAATACTCAGACATTTTAGAAAAGACATTCATGGTAGTCTCTGAAATAAGTATCCCTTGGGTTTATAATTTGAAATGTTGAATACTCAGACATTTCAGAAAAGAAATTCATGGTAGTCTCTGAAATAAGTATCCCCTGGGTTTATAGTTGATGGAAACTTTTTTATCAATTTCTTTATATAATTTTACTTATTAAATACTCAGTCATTTTAGAAACAAAATACAATTACTGAAAGGCAAAAATACCCCTTAGAAATATAGTTTATGATAATTAACATATCAATTATTTAAAGGAGGGCAAATGTTCTGCTTCACATTCAGAATTTCCTGAAAATATATTTACATCATTAAAATTATTCTTAAGAAATTGATTCAATAAGGTATATTTTAGTACAATGAATATGCTTTCAAGTGTCCCACTAAAAGATATATAACAAAAAAAACACTGCATGTATTTCATCTATTTAATAGAAATGTAATGTTTTGCTGTCCTTCAGAAATAAATGTAATTTTCTCTCCTATATGAGTGTACTAGTCATTTTTCTTGTTGCTTGGACAAATTACCCCAAGGTCACAATTAAAGAAGAGAAACACATTTAGATCATGCCTCCAGAGGATCTCATCTATGGTTGGCTAGCTCTGAGGCAGAAACAACATGACAAAGATGTAGAATGACAAAACTACTGAGATCATGGCAGAACTAAGTAAGGCCGGAAAGAAACGTAGAGCAGAGGGGCCAGAGACCGTGTGTAGTACCCAAGTTATGGCTGAATGACTAACCCAGATGCACCACAGTGTGCTTTCTCATTCCTAAAGTGGCTCCCATGCCACTCAAGCTAACCATTAAGTTTAAGTGTCACAATGCATGGACATTACTGCAGTAGTTTGGAAAGTATATCCAAAATAAAGAGAGAGTATTTCTCTGTGTAATGGAAACACATTCTAATTTCCAGTGCTATATGGCATCATAAGCTGGTAATATTCTTTAGATGGATAAAAGGTGGGATCTGCTGTCCTTGACAATTTCACATTTTCTTTTCTGTTTAATTTTTTCATGTTTCAATTTTCTCTTTCAGCAACTTCATAGAAAGTCTTATAAAAAATCAGAATGCCCTGTCTAGGCTTGTAGTTGGATCTCATGTGGAGAATTTCTAGATAATTCAGACATAAGAAATCTTCATCAAACTTGCAGAAGTGATAGAAATACTATAGGTTGCATCTTCTAACATCTGAATATTTTTAGAAGTCTTACATATCTCAGATATTAGAAAACTTCCAAGAATAAAATGACAATTATCTTTTATGTATAATAATACAAAAATTCTCAGAAAAAAATTAATAAAGGAGCATATAAAAACAATTACATGAGACTTACCCTAGGAATACATTTTTCCTTATATTTACAATGGACAATTTGAAAAAGACAAATAATAGATAAATCTCTACATTTATAACAAATTGAGGTTATGTCTCACTGATAACACTCAGAGACAGACATACTCTTTGTAAGACGCAACAGAACAATGTAATTCAAGGAGCTGCAACAAAACAATCTTCACAGTCCCCCAGAACATGCACATTTGCTTCAGGAAGTCATCAAAGATGCTGGAATGATTTTTATAAATCAATAGTGAGGCCTAAATCTACATTTTGAAGAAGCTAAAGAGTTGGAAAGAATGTGAATAAACTGAACAGACCAGATAAGAAGTTCTACAGAAAGTTACATGAAGCCTTCAGGTTGACGTGTGTGGAAGGTCAGAAAACAAGCTGTGCTTTTAACTTGACAGTGTTGGTGCTGGAGGCTTGAGCCTGGATGTAGCAAAAAAAGTCAGGAAATGGAGGCCACTAAGAAGATGAATCAAAAGAGCTTTGAAGAAACTCACGCAACTGAGTTAAATATTTGTAACTTTGTGAAGAAAAAATTAAATACATACTCAACAAACTGAAGATGATAAAACAATGGCTGCACTTGAAGATTGTATGAAAAAGATCACATGAAGGCTTCCTGATTTACAAGCTGAAAAGGCTGCAATGTGCTTGAGAGGAGGGGGAACCTCACACATGATAATTAGGAAAGAAGAGCCAACAGCTCCAGCAAAAACTTCAAGTCTTCCCTGCATTCAATTGGTGAACAGAATTTTCATGTAACATCTTATTTAGACAGACCCTTCCCTGTAACGAAGGATAGTCTTTCCAAGGCACCTGATACAATCAACCATATCTGCACACATATAAAATACAACTCAAAATTCCCCTATGAATATTTAAATAAATCATATACTGTTGCTGAAATTGCCTCACATGTATGAAAAAAATTCAGGATAATTACTTAAGATCTTTATCAGCTAAGAGAGCCTCTCACTCAAGAGAAAATATACACGTGGGGCAACAAAGTTTTTGAAGAAGATGTCCTTTTTAATACTCCTATGTTGTGGGTGCTCAGAGGCAATATTTGTCCTGAGAGATTCAGCATGAAATCTTCTAGATGACTGGGAGCTACAGATGTGAGGAAGGAGTGTCAGCAGGCATCTGCTGTGAAGTTGATATTACACCCTTCCTCATCCCTGAGATAAGATTTATGGCACACAGCCTTCAGACACAGCAAGTCCATTCTGATGTAGCACCTGCTCCACAGAGAGAAAGGGGACACTCCCTGCTTCTCACGAATGAGTGGACAACACAGGACAGGCTCCAGTTTTTCTGTTGATTCTCATATCAAATGTCAGGTGTGGTGCTTCTGGGACAATGGCAGAGTGGTTGGCAGCAGATAAACAGTTTTTCTGAGCTTTGGTGTCCAGATGCTGGAATACAGCACCATGAGGAAGTGACAAAGGAGGGAAGTGGGTCCCGGGACCCAGGAAGGATCTGAACCAAGACTTGAAGACCATGGGGGCAGCAAATAGAGACACCTCAGTGTAGAAGGAGGTGGCAAGAGGTGCTTTCGCCCTGCGCCCTGACACAGTGCATGGGAGGGACAGCTCAAACCTGCAGACTCAGGGTGACTACTGCAGACCTGAGGACTCCCCAGAGAAATGCACCAGGGGAAAGGAGCTGTCGACTCAGTGAATGCAGTGGCTGGTGAGTTATTCAGGTTCAAATGTCCACCGGGAGAGGGTCATTGGCCATTAGCCATCTTGGAGAAGGGCCAAATAAGCTCAGAACTCTGAGCAACTGCCAGCTATATCTACTGGTTCCGTGTCAGGGTGAGGCTGCCTTACTCAAGCGGGTAGGAGATAAAGGAGCTGAGTTCAAACCAGCAGGGAGCTGAATTTAAGCTAGCAGGAGACAACAGAGTGTTACAAGCTGAACAAATGAGAATGAAGCTTCAAAGCCAGAAACCAGCCTGAACTTCAGTGGAACTAAAGGTACAGGCCTCCTTGAATTATCCACTGCCTTGCCATAAAGCTACACCAGGCTTGCTGATATTAATCTGGGCTCTGCCTGGCCACTTTGTCTAGTGGGGATAGCAGAAACATGCCTTGGGGTGGATATTTTTTCCCTTTGTCTCCAGCCTTGATTCTAATCTCTTCATCTTCTTCTATTTCTGTATTTTTCTGTCAAACCCTTTTAAATTTTCTTCCCTGGGGGTGAAATTACCATATTGGGGGCTAATTTACTGTATACAGCTTCCCAGTTTGCTTTAGATCTTGTTATATTGTTGCAAAATCCAAGATCAAAGAAATCAATGGGGAAAAACAGGAGGATTTCATTAGATGCATACCTGGCTCACTGGGACTCCTGTCCAAAATGGCTGAGCACTGGACAAAGGACAGGCTCCAGTTTTTATACACCTGGTCAAGGTGGTTGATCTTTGGCATGGAACTTATAGGTTGGCAGAAGGAGAACAAAGGCAGTTTGTCAAGTTGTAACAGTTTTGTATCTTGGTGGCCCTGCTTGGGCATAACAGAAAGCTATGGGAACAGGAGTTTATAAAATTTTCCTTACAGGGACAGAAGTTACTGCATCAATCTGGACTAGATCAAAGAACAACAACCGTAGGGAGGGGGAAATTTGGGAAACTTGACTTTTTCTTTTTAAGTCCTGCTTCATTCCCCCCTTTGATTCTTTCTATAACACCACTTTAATAGAGACTATCATTCTTATTATCATTTACCCTGTTATGGGGGATCAGCTTCCTGTTTGGTAGACAGAGAATTATAACAAAACAGAAAAGAAACTTATGTTGTTGTAAGTCTATCTTGATCCTCAAGCCTAAGCCGTGTGTGGGCTGGTCAGCTTCCAGAGTGACCAGAGCAGATCTGGTGTCTTTAGTGTTGGCCCAATCTCTCCACAGGATCAATCATTTTGGTAGGGTCCTGCTGGCTGGTACGTTTGTCTTGGACTGCCAACTGTGGTGAATCCGAGGCACAATTTTTGTAACTTTATCAGCAATAAGGGTAGACAGTACTACAATATGGGGCTTATCCCATATGGGCTCAGAGTGGTTGAATGTCATTTTTTAACTCAAAGTCCTCTGGTTTGGATGGGTCTACTGGGTCTTTCAGGCTTATGAGCATCCTCTCTTGTACCCAGCCATGAATATCTTTCATGGTTATTCCCAAAGCCTGAATCTGTCTCTGTAAAGTCAGTTCTCCTAATTCACAGAAATCACCCTCAATTTTTATCTACAATTGAGGGTAGCCAGCCAAACAAAATTTCATGAGGGGAATACCCAGTTTGTTTAGTAAGGGTGTACAGTACTCAGAGAAGGGCAATGGGCAGGACTTGATCCCATCTCAAGTGAGTTTTGTAACAATATTTTTTTGACAATTGTTTGAGTGTCTTATTAACATGTTCCACCTTTCCTGAGCTCTGTGCTTGGTAGGACATGTGTACTTCTCATTTTATCTTTAATGTTCATGTGAGCCCCTAGACTATCTCAGCTATGAATACTGGTCCATTGTCTGACCCTAAAGTTAGGTGCAGTCCAAATCTTGGAATAATGTCTCTTAACAGTACTTTTGTCATCTCCTGTGCCTTTCTTGGCAGGTGGGGAAGGCATCTATCCATCCTGATAAATGCAGACAAACATCTACATGTACAGACAGCCTCCCACACAAGGCAGTTCAGAGACATCTACAAGCAAGTTTTTGCAGGGGGTTGCACCCATTTCTTGAATACCTGGGGATCAGGTGGGCCTTTGTCTTGGGCTGCTTTGGGAATAACCTAGACACTATTCACAAACAGCTCCAGTGATGGCCATAAGCTATGGAACATAGGACATCCCAGTGATCCATCCCAAATGAGTCCCTTGAAATATCTCACTAACCTAGGGGCCTTCATTTCAGGCATGACCAGACACTGATCAGAGAATTTCCACCATCCTCCTGTGATATATTTTCCAGATTCCCGGGCAAATCATGCCTTTCATTTGGAGAACAATTTGGGGATAATGGGAAGAGGAGGCTCCAAGATGAAAGGCTTGGCTGGGCCTCTTTTTGTGGGGCTGTCATAGCAGCCCATTCTTTCAGTTTCCTGGTAACCCCTGCAGTATATAATGGCCACTTCCCTCATGGTCCATTAGGAGCTATAAAATCTTTCCCTTTGATTGAATAGATGTACCTTATCTCTTTCACCAGCCATTGGGAATCCTTTCCCTTTATATACCATATGTAGGGGCTGGGAATTTAGCTCAGAGACACAGCACCTGCCTGGCAAGTGCAAGGTCATGAGTTCAATTCCCAGAACCAGAAAAATAAATAAATAAAAAATAAAAATATTCAAAAATATTTATATCATATGTAGAAGTAGGACAGATGTTAACCTTTGTGTCCTTTGCCAGCAGAGTTCTTCTCAAGGCTATTAGCTGTCTTCTGGGCGGAGGGTCTCTAGGCAGAGTCTGGGCCTCTACTGCAAAGTCTAGCAACGCGAGTCCATGTCCCACTCTTGGACCCCTTCTAACACAAAACTTCCTCTGTCTGTGAAGTATTCAACATCTAGTGTCCCTAAAGGGCAGTTGGTGACCTTCTCCTCAGTTCAAGAGCACTTCACCCACTGTTTCATCAAGGAAGTATGAATTACGACTACAATGAGATGACACCTCACAGCTGTTAGAACTGCTGTTACCAAAAAGTCAAAAGAAAAGAAGATGCCAAAATTGTGGAGAAAAAAAGAATCCTTGTATGCTGTTGGTGGGAATGTAAATTAGTACCATTCTGGAAAACAGCAAGGAGTTTCCTCAAAGAAACAAAAATCTTAATTCATGTATAATTACAGACCATATTGCTTATGTAAAATATACATATATACATAACATTCATGTATATTTAATTTATATATAACAATATATATTTTCATTTTATGTAGATGTATTTGTATACCTTTTTCTCACAAAATATATCTCAGTGGCCTGACAGCAGCTCATAGTGTTTTCTCTCAAATATGTAAGAGTTTCATAGTATCATAAAATCTACATTTTTAAAGTTGTTATTACTTTTGCAGGTATGTATGTATGCATCATCTGCTCTTTGGATAATGCTGAAAAAATACATGACGGGAAATAGAACTAAGGTAAATTTTAGTATATATTACCCTAATGCAAACATCTATTATCCTACCTCACTAACATTTTCTTAAAGTACTTATTTTTAGCCTTCGATTTTAATACAAAATGGTTACATATGATCATGAGCAGATAGGGAGAGAATGAATCATACAACTTTAAATCCAGGTCTTTCAATGTACTTTAAGTATTTACATAGTTTATACATATGCCAGACAAGTAAATCCTTTCTGTGCACTGATTTTTTTCAAGTCCCTGATTGCCCAGAGATGCAGAAGAAAAATTTGTTCACATTTGCAAATTATCTGCTTTGCATAAGCACAGCCATGATGTATTGAGGTAGATAGCATTAAATTCCCATAGTAATAGTGAACTAAAAAAGCACTCTTTCTGACAAAATATTGATTATAATGATATAGATAAAACAGTTTGGAGTTTAATATCATGATTGAGTATACATTTACTAAAGCAGAAATGAAAACTCCCCTGGGAACTGTGCTTTAAACCATATTTTAACAAAGGATAATTGCTCTTGAAGGTATGGGAAAAATGGTTGGATTTGCAGCTTTGTATTGAAAGTAGCTCCCAGAACAGCTCCTGACTGTTGCTACTATTTGAAGGTCGCTGATATCTAGTTTTACAAAGTAATAAAAGTGGTCCAGTGCCTTCATAGTCCCCTTCCTTCCTCTCTGTGTCCTTCCCCACCCACTGCGCCCGCCCTACGGAATGCAGCCCCTTTTTCCTCAATCCATTTTCATAATCTACTTGTTTTTTATTCCAGCTGCCTCTCCTGGAGCCAAAGCAAGAAAAGACACCATGAATTAACAGTTACAGTTCTTTTAGATATGAAATTGGTTTTATGCTCTTTGTAAAATGATTATTCTTCTTTCACCATTTGCTAAAAGCAAATACTAGCATGTCAGGCCTTTTACATTAAAACTATGCTTTCCCTCACTCTACTCAGTACTCCAAACTCTAAAGTTTCTGCTTTCAGCTGGGGAGAACTTGGTTGGCAGATGAGAGGTAGATTAAATGAAATAGTACTTAAAACAAAATCTCATATGGTGCGTAGCAACTTTACAGTTAAAGATTGTGAGAAATTGCTTTGAAGCAACTAAGAAAATAAGATAGACTGTGAAAGCCATATG
Organism: Chinchilla lanigera; assembly: GCF_000276665.1. Classification (NCBI taxonomy): domain Eukaryota; kingdom Metazoa; phylum Chordata; class Mammalia; order Rodentia; family Chinchillidae; genus Chinchilla; species Chinchilla lanigera. The sequence continues at coordinate 18,262,069 of NW_004955425.1, read as the reverse complement.
CAAGCTGTGCAAGGTGGGGTTGGAAATAATCAAATTTTGAAAAATGTAGGTATAAGGAGGAACAGAAAGAGGGAGAGTATTACAGAAAGACAGTATTTCTAACTTCAAGGAAAACTACAGGAGAAATTATATTTGTTCAACTTTTGTTAGCAGAATAGGACTGCAAATCACAATGGTTTCTGTTTAAAATTTAAAAAAAAAATATTACAGTAAAAGACACATCACTCACCTGCTCAGAATACTTCCTCTCCTTTGGAGTGGTTCTGGAAATGCTGTTTTGTGAGTGTCTTTACAAGTGTGACCAAAAATACAGCCAATGCTGATGCTGGGTGCCATCCAACAGAAAGACAGGCTCATCAAACTTCACAGTGTGTTCTTATCTACCCTGTTCACCGGGTCTGGCACCATGTGACTCCTGGGTCTTCAGCAAAGTCAAAATGACTACGAAAGGTAAATGAGTGAACTGATGACACCAAGCCAGCCATAACAGCATAACTAATGACACGAAGGAGGACTCCAGAACAGCTTCAGACAGTGACAAGAAAGATGAGATGGATATGTTCCAAGAAAGGGCAAGGCTTTTGAGGAGAAGGATTAATGGGAATGTCTTTTGCTACAATATTTTTATTTATTTTTTTTTTATTTTTACCATAGTTCATATATTCATGCTGTGACACATCTGATTTGTAGGAGCCACATCTTAAGAGTCCAGTGGTTCCACTGATCCTTTTACCAGTGATCATATTGCTCACCGCAGGTTTAGCAGTGACTAATGAAAGCTGGAAGTGGTCAGAAAATCTAACATCCAGTCCTTGCAAACAGCCTCAGATCTAAAAGGACGGCAAAGTCTTTGAGGTGCAAAAGGAACTGCACACTATCAACTCTCAGGAGATTCTGACCTTGTGAGAATCCCTGTCACTTCATCACCGGGTCTTTTGTGGTGGGATCTGGACTCCAACTTCCTGCTTTGCGGATCCATTGCTGGTGTTCTTCATTAGAAATCTCCTTCTTACCAAAGTTGAATCTCTATCATTCTCTAAGTATTTCTACCATAGCCCTGAAATATAATTTTTTTCTGTAACCAAATCAACAATCTACTGTATTTATTTTCATTTTATTATATATATATATTTATTTTATTTTATTTTTTTGCTGTACCGGGGATTGAACTCAGGACCTTGTGCTTGCCAGGCAGATGCTTGTGCCACTGAGCTAAATCCCCAGCCCCATCTTATTATATTGTAAACTGTAGCCCTCTGTAAAATGTAGGAATATACATTTGCTAATCCAGTGTTATCTCCTTTATACACAAATTTTCTAAATATGTATTTTAGGGAAACAGCCTCTTCATTATCAAAGTTATTACTGCATAACAAATGAAAATGTTGATTGAATGGATAAAGACACCAAAATACAATGAAACTGTAAAATGATGAGCTTTCCTATCAAAGGCATTTGTAATCCTCTAAAGAACTTAGTCTGACCAATGATCACAAAGGGTAAAGCAAGGTAAGTGTTAATACTTCAAATACATTTCAATCTCTACACTTCGTTTATTCCACAAATTAGCTTACTATAAATCTATCATTGGTAACAAATTTTATATACTGTTTCATTAAAAAAGTGATTGCTTTTATTGCCTTCCACATTTGGAACACATTTTGCTTTGCATTTTCATACCCAAGTAAATATATATCTTGTCATGCTGTTAAAATGGTGCAAATTTGTACAAAACCTGTCACCATCACAGGAACAGTTTGACACATTCATTATGCCAAACTCCATGTGAGTGCTTTATGCCCTTAACATTTACGATTTTTTTCATATTATAATCAGCATAAGAGAAACAGAATTCTATTCAACCAAGTAGAAGCAAATGGGTGTGCTTCATGACTTCAGAGTGACTTAGATAGAAATTAATGTAACTGAATTCATCAGCCTATTGAGAAATGAGTGACAGTTGGTAAGCTTCTTCACCCTGAATATAAATACTACCTGAAATATAGATCTGCTGAATAAAAACAGTGTAGGAAGGCAATTCGGATGTTTCTTCCATACTAAGTAACCAATCTTACTTGATTGTACATGCATAAATATACATACAATTACATAAATCAATCTTTCTAACATTTCTATGTTTGGGGGAAAAATCATAAGAAAAAACCTCTTAAAGACATTTTCTGTCGAACTAAGGATTTGCAGATAATTTAGGTAAAGAATATATAGGAGTTATGTGCTATTCCTGTAACTTTTATGTAAGTTTGAGATTCTGTTAAAGTTTAACAAGTTACCAGGAAAAGAAATATCAATTTGTATTTCAGTGATAAATTGTCTTCCTCAGCACATGGAAATTTGAGATTCTTTCTTCACACTACTAAAATGATGAGGACTAGGCTTACCCTTGGAACACTAGCTCTGAAAAGTTATACATTCGCCACTGATGATGTCAACCTGTCATTCCGATGAGAAACAGGGATTTTGATGCCTTCTTTGGAAAAATAATGCTGTGTTTATCTCTCCTTCCTAAGGCACTGAAGTCACATGGCACAACTTAACACAGGATCTTGCACAAAGAAAAGAATTGCTACAAAGGACATTATGGGAACAACTAAAAAACTGAGCTATGGAGGGACTATGAATTAGGCAATGGGATGGGATTTTATCATCACTGACCTTCCTGGTTTTGATAACTGTATTTAAATTATGCAAAGCCACCCTCGTTCTTAGGGGAATGTGTACCGAAGCTCCTGGGTGGTGGGGCTTTCTGGAGGCAACTTACTCTCAAATAATTCAGAACAGGAAAGTGCTGTAAATAAATTACAAATGATCTGTAGAGTTTTCATGCTGTATTTTTTAAATAATTTTTAAAATTTCTAGGGCCAGGGATTTAGCTCAGTGGCACAGAGCCTGCCTGGCAAGTGTGAGGTCCTGAGTTCAATTCCAGGTACAAAAAAACACAATTTCTTTACATAATATTGTTCTTTATATGTAGAAAATGTTTCTCTGCCTCTGTTCTTCATTGCCATGACATTTTTGAAAAACATAAGACAGTTATTTTGGAGAACGTTCCCTAAGTTATACCTGTCTGAAGTTCCTCGGGACCAGATTGGGGTTTATGTCTTGAAGAATAATGTTAAAGAAGTGCTGCGTCCTCAGAGGATTTGAAGTCTGCGTACGATGTTGATTGGTTCCATTAATGTTAATGGTAACTGTGATCACTTGATGAAGTAAGTGTCCCCAAGGCTTTCCATTTTAAATTGGTATTTTCCCTTTGTAGTTTATAAATAATTTGTGGAAGATAATTTCAGAGTGCCTATTTGCTCCATTAAGTGTGAATAAAATATATTTTATGCTATTATAGCATCAACTGGCCAATACTCTCACCTGGATCAATTATTACTATAACGATTGAGCAGTGTGATTTTCTAACTCCAAGGTACCATCTATATTTTTTGGTTGGTAATATATGTCTAAAGAAAAACCTCCTCTCACTCCTTGTTTATGTGCTTATTAGTATTGACCCATGGCCTCCTACTGAAGTTTGTTGCAAGCCATTGCTTTGACTAAATTTGAGTTGCAAACTACCACAGATTTGTAAAAGTTGCTTGTGTCTTTTAACTTTTTTGACTACTTTCTTTCTGCTATAAAAAGATGTTACAGGCGTTCTGTGCCTTCCATGCCCCAACCCTAGAATCAGCCATTTCTGCAGGGAGTCTTGATTTCTTGAGAATGGGATTGAGAAACAACATCTGTGTGCAGGGTATGCTCCCCGTACCTGGAGAGTGACTGTGGCTAGGCTTTCTATGAACAGGGTATGAAAACACGTGGAGATATACAGAAATATTGAGACAAAACCTGAACGGTGAAAGTTGATATGAAAAATCATGGGGCTAGAGAGTGGCTGACTGTAGAGCAATTCCCAGCATGTGAGAGGTCCTGGGTTTGACACCAGCACCATACTCAGCCCCCAAAGATGAATTCACATGGATGTGCAACTCTCTTCTCCAAGGTGACTCATTTTAAATACACTTTTCTCTGTTTTGTTAAGTTTTATCCAATGACTATCTCGATCGTGTCCTTTCCCATAACCTCCTTGAGGTTGATGCTTCTTTCATTTCAGAGCCTAAGAAGGAGGCTCCTTCTTAGCCTCCTTGTCCTGAGGGTGAAAGAATTACATTCATGGCTTATACTTGCTGTGAAGATCTTGAAGACATGGAAATCAAAAATGTCAGCAGCTGTAAACATGGCAGGATGTCATGAACCTCTAATCCCAGCATTCAGGAGGCTGAAGCAGGAGGATCATTGTGAGTTTGAGACTAGCCTGGGTTACAAAGTGAGCTCAAGACCAGCCTGAACTGCATAGCAAGACCCTGTCTCAAAAAAAAA
>NW_004955425.1:18237879-18257583 GCF_000276665.1 Chinchilla lanigera | reverse complement strand
AAACTGCATTTCTTATTTCCTTCAGTTCAGCATTGTCTCCGAACCCAAGCATGCAGCACCAATGGAAAAGCAACACAGCACTGTCAAACAAAAATCCACAGCAAGTAACGAGTCAAAAGTGTACTGGCAGGGGCTGGGGATATAGCTCAGTGGCACAGCGCCTGCTTGGCAAGTGCGAGGTCCTGAGTTCGATTCCCGGTACCAAAAAAAAAAAAAAAAAAGAGAAACAAAACAAAACAAAACAAAAAAAGCACAATAAAAGAAGGAAAGAAAGAAAAAAGAAAAAGTGAAATCAAAACGACAGGAAAAAAAGAAAAAGCCAGCAGCAGGCGAAGAGTCTGAGCCACACTGTAGAGTTAGGAGCAGCAGTTTCACTACAAACGTTTTACACTTAGTTGCTTGAACCTCATTCCATAATCGGTGGTGAAAACTCATTAATTTTAAGCTTCTAAGAAACATCTGCCTCCATGCTGGTGAGGCTGTGGAGAAAAAGGAGCTCCTCTCCACTGCTGGTGGGAATGCAGACTGGTGAAACCACTGTGGAAATCAGTTTGGAGATTCCTCAGCAAACTAGGTCTAGAGGTCCAATTCAACCGAGCTATCCGCCTTCTGGGTATTTTCCCAGAAGATCTAAAAACATCGTATCACAGCGATATATGTGCACCCATGTTCATAGCAGCACAATTTGTAATTGCTTAATTGTGGATGCAACCCATATGTCCATCCACTGAGGACTGGATAAAAACATGGTGGTACTTTTATATAATGGAACATTACTCAGCTGTAAAGAAAGATAAACTTTTATAAGTAAATGGTCATAACTAGAGACCACACTCATAAGAGAAATAAATCAGACCTGCATGTGCAAGCACCACATTGTCTCGCTAGTGTAAAACCTAAAAGAATGACTAAAAACTCCGAGGTATGAAAGACATTGTGAAGCAAGAGGAAAATGCTCAAGGGGAAAGGGTAACTGGGATGTGGGAAAAGAGAAGGGATAGATGGAGAAATTATGTATGTCTGTATATACAGGACAGTTAACATAGTTGAACTACTGTCTTCTATTTCTTTGCTGAAAGAAACAGATTCCTTGATTCATCAATATTGCATGTCTCTATTTGTTTTCCTGAAAATCCACTTTGAAGATATCAATATGTAGTAGAACAAGCATTGTTAATTTCCTACCTCTTTGTTTGTAACTCTGTAGTGTTTGTATTGCTTTTTTGTTATTTTGTAAATGGTTGTCTGTCTGTTAATGTTTTCCTTCTTTTATTTTTAGAATTAAAAAAAGAAAAAGAAAAAAGAAAAAAAAAGAAAAGAAACATCTGGTTCCTTCTTGGGAATTCAATAGGGAGTAGATGCTCAGAAAACACTTGTCAGCGTGACGTCTATCTGTGAGGGTTCCTGCTCATGCATACCAGCCTCACTCCAAATGAATGCTTTTTTGAAGGGTGGGTGGAACGCACCTATTCATAGCGTACTACGGTGTGTACCTCCTTATCTGTGCAGTTCCTGTCCTGAGCATTTATCTAATTTATCTGAGCATTTGTTTCTTCTTTGTATCCATCTAGAAACTGAATTATTTATAATATTTGGTGGGTTTTATTCTTCCAAAATGCATGCAAATATTTTGCCATGTCAGTCGTACGTGTACTTCTACACCTCCTCCTCTCACTCCATTCTTTTTCTTTCCTCTCTCCCCTCTCTCCCTGCCTATCTGTCTTACCATATATTAGAGTTCTGTGAGAAGCAAATAGACCATTTTAGTCTTTTTAATAATACTGAAATGAATCAGGCTTTGAACAGTTTATCAAATGCTAATATCTTCTTACACGTGCATAATACTTTGAAGTTTAGAAAGACAATTTCATACAGGATTATATTTTGATCATTTTTATTTGTTTTAATCCTATGATTACAATGTGGCTGACACACTTTAAAGTGACAGCCAGTGAGTCCATTTTTTGTAACATCCCATACTCTTCAACACAAGGAAATGAGGATTTATTTCTAGACAATAGAATACAGCAAAGGTGATTGGATGATTCCTTTGTTTTTAAGGAATTCATATGCTGTAAGCTATATCCCCAGCACACTTTTATTTTATTTTATTTTATTTATTTTCTCTTTGAGACAGGAGCTTGCCAAATCACTAAGTTCCCGAGGATGGGCTTGTACTTATGAATTTCATGCCTCAGCCTTCCAGAGTGATAGAATTACAGATGTACACCACCACACCTATCTACTTAGATTGGCTTTTTTTGGATGAATATGTAATCCAATGTCATTCTGGTTATACAACAATATATAAACATTAACTCAATGTATTAAAGTAAGAATTGTTCCTGGTATCTTGGAGGTGATATATTGAGAGGGCCAGTAGTAGGAGATTCTGGGTATCTTCTTGGACTCCTTCTGTACCTTCTACCTTACATCTAGTAAAAAGCCATGCCTGTGGTCTTACAGCCACAAGTACATGGATTTTTTCAAGAACCTGAGTAAGCTTGAAGGCAGACGCATCACCAGGGAAGTGCCCAGTAGGGAATCCAGCTTCAGGAACTTCCTCCCTGCGGTCTGACAGAACCTTTTGTAGAGGACTCAGTTTGGTTGTGTCTGGGTTTTTGACATAAAAGAAGCTGTAAAATAATAAATGATTTCCACTGACTTCGTGATTAAACTGATAAGTTTTTGAAAGTTTTTGAAGTTGTATTCTTTATACAATAGCAGGAAGCTGATACAGTTAATACAGCCATGCTGCAGGTATGAAAATTAGGTTTCAGTGAACTCCAGAATTTTCCTAAGCTGGAATCACTAGTGAGTTCCCAAGGTAGTTCTTTGTCCAAGTTTGATCTCTTTGTCCTTCCCTCGCACACCTTGCAGATATACAAAGCATTTCGTGAATCACAGTTGAATGCTAAGCAATTTTTACCATGTAGAGACATTACCTGATTTAATTTTATCCTTACAAAAAATTTTGGAGGAAATTCTTTTTGCCCCCTATTACAGATGAAATTTTAATATTTTTGCATCTAATTTATTGATGAGAAGCTAAATATCTTTGTAAAAGGACATAGTAAGAATTCAACTAGTTTTCTAGCTCTGAAAATCATGCTTTTAAGCAACTGCATGATTTCAATGTTTTTTCACGCCACAGTTTCCCTGTTGCCTCAGAGTACCACAGGTACAAATACAATGCTATAGTTCTTTTGGCATGAATATACCATGTTCTTTAAACTTGTTTTTAAGGCAATCACTTAGGGAAATATACTCCAAACTTCTTGGTATGTTAATATTTTAAAACATACTTAATGAAATTGCAAACATTTCTGACAGTATAATGATTCTGATTTAGAGTTATTCTTATTAATAAAAATAATACTTGGTTTATTTGAAGTTATAATTCAATATTGGAAAAGCAAACAAGGCTCTTACACATAAGCTTTAATAATTAGTCTCACAAACATAAACTCATTAAAACCTAGGCAAACATTCATTCTTAAAAAGTTGATCTTTCACCAGAGAAAGGGAAAAATGCTGAGGAATGTTTATAGAAAGAACCCTTGGCACAATAATATCATTTTTTGATTTCAAACTTTGAATAACTGCTCCAGCGGGACTTACAAGGCCAACTTTTAAGTTGTTCTGTTTTAGAGAAAAATAATAGTAGCATATTTTAAAGTTATATTAGGGAGAAAATAAAAATAAGCAGTTTATACACCCAGTACATGTGGAGAGCAAAACAATTAAGAGACTCAACCAGAGAATACACCATTCTCCCTCCATACTAAAGCTGCAATGTGCTGACCTACTTGGCTTAAATTTGTAGTACAAAGACCATCTCTACACGCCATCAAATTTGGGTATCTAAGTACTCAGTACATATAAGAATGAAATGGTGCTGTATTTTCAACTATAAATTGTAACAGTGTTGGAAAGAATGAGTCTGTGGAGAAATAGGAATTCTTCTCCTGGTGGGAATGCAGACTGGTGAAACCACTGTGGAAATCAGTTTGGAGATTCCTCAGTAAACTAGGTCTAGAGGTCCCATTCAACCCAGCTATTCCCCTTCTGGGTATTTCTCCAGAAGATCTGAAAACATCATATCACAGTGATACATGTGCACCCATGTTCATCCACTGAGGACTGGATAAAATTTGTGGTACTTTTATACAATGGAATATTACTCAGCTACAAAGATAAACTAGAGGCTTTTACAGGTAAATGGTTACAACTAGATATCATGCTCATAAGTGAAATAAATCAGACCTGCATGTGTAAGCATCATATTGTCTCACTAGTGTAAGACCTGAAAGAGTGAATAAAAACTAGGAAGTATGATAGACATTGTGAAACAAAAGGAAAATGCTCAAAAGTAAAGGGCAACTGCGGTGTGGGAAAAGAGAAGCGAAAGAAGGCAAAATTATGTAAGTATGTATATACAGAATAGCTAACATAGTTGTACTACTATCTTCTATTGCTCTACAGAAAGGAACAGTTAATGATTACTTGTTTGATCAATGTTGTATGTCTCTATTTGTTTTCCTGAGAAACCACTTTGAAGATATCAATAAGAAACACAACAACCATGGTTAATTTCCTACAACCTTGTCTGTAACACTGTTTTCTTTGAATTGTTCTTATGCTATTTTGTAAATGGATGTGTTTGTCTGTTAATATGTTTTCCTTCTTTTATTTTTTAAAATAAAATTAAATAAACAAATAAATGAAAGAGTGACTCACCTCTTAGGAGTCTGTACCTAGAAACATCACATCAGAAAAATGCTTTTATTTTCCTCTTTTTGCTTGCTTTTTTGCCATATCTCCTTAGATATCAGACAGAAAAATGTGTTGATTTTACTTTGTGCATGAAGAAATGAGCATGTATGTGTGAAAAGATGCATTTAAAGTGAAGTAGGTAAAGAATAGTAGGAGTAGCACTAAGTCTGAAGACCAGCCATGGTTTATTCCTTGGCTAGTATAATCTGTCCACCCGAAATAAACAAGGTACCTGGTAAGTAATAGTACAGTTTTCAGCAATAGAAAGACAGCAGAATTTTGCAAAAGGGACAATTGTTTATCAAAATTCTAACAAGAAATTAGTGAGATAACTATTTAAATCACAAAAATTTACAGCTAATCCCATGTCCTCACACAATATAAATATACACTAATCATATCTTATTTACAAAGTGAAAAATAACCTAGCATTTAGTACCATGAATAAAAATATCTTTAATTTCTCTTTTAAACCACTTATATTGGTTACATACAGAAACTTAATGGATGGATATTTGTTCAAATAAAATTTTAAAAAATCAGAGTACTTAGGGACATAATTCTACAAATTTGAACACAATTCAGGATTTAAAACATAAATTTAATTAAACAAAATAAAAAACTTTTATTGTTAATGACAGTTTTCATTATATATTTTAAGAACTGAAAAATGAATGAAAACTTTGTTACTCTATAAGAATTTCCAGTTGATATCTGTTCATTTATATTCTAGGCGAGTCATAATATTAACATCAAAATTTAGAAAACAGGGGCTGGGGATTTAGCTCAGCGGCAAAAGCGCCTGCCTGGCAAGCGCAAGGTCGTGAGTTCGGTTCCTGGTACCAGAGAAAAACCAAAAAAAAAAAAAAAAAAAAAAAAAAAAAAAATTTAGAAAACAATGTTTACAGAGAGTATCCAAATACAAAAGCTATTTTATATTTCAGTTATTTGTATATTCTGTTTACAAAGAAATTACCAACACACTAAAAAAAATTGAGCAATCTGGAAATATAGTAGAAGAAAAATGTTTTCTTGTTACACCACCAAATGAAATATAATTGTATAATTTTCTTTCCAGAATAGTCTACGTGAGCTTATACATATCAAGGAATAAATATCCATATATATAGTATATATTTAATGCAATTAGTTAATTCAATTGACTAAATTTAAACATTAGATTTATCTGATTTTAACATTTACATATTTTACTTAAATTTAATAGGCCTAATTTATTAATTTAATTTAAATTTGTAAAATAAGCTTCAAATATTTAAATAAATAGGTTAACTATGTATATGAAACACATAATACTAAAATCTATTATGAACAGATACATCATTTATTTTAACAAGTTACTATTCAAGAATAAAAAGTACTATGTTCATTATTTTGTATTATAATGATACTGCATTGGCGACCTTTGCACATAGATACTTTCATTTGTCTCAATATTCATTTTTAATAAACAACTTATTATTAGGTTTTCCAGGTAAAATATATTCTATTTTGATGTCTGTTGTCAAATTGCTGTATAATAAAGTAATGAATTTCTTGTTAGCAATTAGCTTCATTAGCTTGAAAACTCATTAAGGAAAAACACCTTTTTAATTTGAATATGTTTGCTTATTAGGTGAATATTATATTTCATATTTTTATTTATTACTTGAATTTAATGCATTTAATTTTTAAGAAAAGTAAAAATTGTATTCCACATAAATTTACCCATATCTATTACTTTCTCCTGAAATCTAACTTTGAAACCATTCCTTATGGACTGTTTATGAGGTTTAAGACTCTCGACTGCCTTTTGTGGGTTCTTGTTTGTGTTCTACCAGTGCTCACATATCTGCTCTGCAATTTAACAACAGGGCTGAATATTCTTTGACTCAGGTTCCTCATTTTTTATAATTGACATTAATAGCTACAATCTCTTAGTTTTGTTGTGAGGATAGATCATAAGTAAACCATTTAGCTAGCACTATGTTTAAATATAGTAGCTTTTTAATGAATGATAGTTAAAAAAATAAATATTATAATCTATTAATATGACAAAGATTATGTAAAATGCTTAGTTTTTTCCACAATATCTGCTTAATATCTACTATCGTATATCTCTGAGTGCACACTTACATGAATAGTTTCAAAGAATCATCTAAAGGAAGTGTCTAGAAAGTGTAAAAGCCTCTCCCCACCTTTTTCTTATCTTTGATTGTACATCTAACTCAGGTTGAGTAAGAGTTTTATTTGGACAACAGACGTGGGCTACACATTGAGTTTGAGAAAGTGGTTTCTTGACCTAAAATGTTCTAGTTTTCTCACTTAGTTTTCTGACCAATTACTAATTTAAAAATCAGCTCATCTATTTGTTACCTAATTGAACTAGAGTTTTATTATTCATAAAAATAGAGATTAATGACATAAAATTTAAAAAGCAAAAAAACCCTTAAATTTCCACTAGTAGTCTTGATATATAGCATTTATTTTCTCCCTCTTTTCAAATAGAGACCAGTAACACATACACAAAAGCAGCACCAATGGAGTCAACACTTCGTAATTTTGTAAATATCTTTTCTAAATATGTTGCCTGTAAATTATCTCAGGAAAATGTTTGACTGTATATGAGAATAATACAAATAGATGCAAAAGTATACATTTTTGAAGTGTTAAATACATTTCTAAAACTTATTTTGAAAAGAATCATAGACATAATTTTTCTTTCCTGTTATACTGACATTTAAAACGAACATTCGTTTAAAAATGCACTAACTCATTCTGCTGCAAGTAAAGACTGCTCTTCTTTTATGGGAAGAAAGAGCAAATGGTCTGTCTCAATGTTCAGTTATGAAAATATACAGGGATATGACTTTATCTGTGTTGACATTTGCACAACTCTGCATATTTAAAAATTATTCTACTACTGTAATTGTTGATGTGGACAGAATATTATAGATTAATGATGACATCAATCTTGACATCATAATCCCAGGTCAGATAAAAAAATAAAATAACCACTTAATTTAGTTACCTACAGTATTGATTTTACACTACCTCTCTGTGACAGAATATTTTAATTTTTAAGTCTAGATAGGACAAGATAATTTCATTCTATCTGATTTCAAGAGTCTGGGAATGCTCTATGCGGGTATTTAATACATAAAAAATATATAATTCTTGGTATCAGGAATCAAACTCAGGATCTCACTCTTGCCAGGCAGGCACTGTGCCACTGAGCTAAATCCCTGGCCCACTAAAAATATTCTAAAGATTAAGTTTCTCCCTGACATTTACTAAGTATATTTTTTAAAATCAGAAGGAAATACTAACAATAAATGTTTCTTATGGCAAATAGTCTTGCATTCTTTCCCCTTGCCTTCTATGTCCATTCAGAATGAAAGAGAAGTTAGCGGGTGTCCGCCCAGAAGTAAATATATACATGAATGAGAGCTTCCTTCTTGCCTTGAGTTTACTGTTATTTACAAATTTCCTTTTATCAGTAAGATAATTGACACTGTAAATAATTGAATATTCCAGGAATTTTTTAAATAACCACTTATTTGTTTTCAAAATTTATTTGTTTAAGAAATTTAAAGACATTAATCTAAATTACACAAGTTTTATAATGTATTTTAAAATTCAACATCCTTTTTAACTAAAGAAGCCATCTTCTGAGTACCTGCTATAGATCAAGCTAGGAATTCAAGTTAAGACAAAGTAGAATTTATTCCTTTGTGAAGCACACTGGCTTATACTCTCTTCCTGAAGTGGAAAATAATGCTTAGGATCTATGGACAAAGGAAAATTTTGTTTGCTGCTGTCATTGTTGTGGTCCAGAGGTAGATGGCTTTGTTTCTTTGGATTTTTTTCTTTAATTGAGGAAGATTTATAGCACAGTAGAAATTTTCTATATGAAAAGTAGAATGACAGAATACAGTATTGCAAAATTTGGACATCAAAATCACTATTGAAGAATAATCTCAAGCAGCAAGTACGGTATCTGTTATGCCTTAGGTCTAAAGGTCCCCCAAAGCCTCATGCTATCATAGGTGGGGCCTTTCAGAGGTGGCTGATCCAGAGTGTCTGATGCTTGGATTAAGGGTGTGTGATTACTAAATCAGTCACTGATGCGTTTGGCATAATTCTGTAGGATTGAGAATGCCCCACCCTGGATGGATAAAATATAAGGGGCAGGAAGAAGCCTAGTATGCCTGCTTGCATTTGCTATCTTCTGCCTGCCATGAACTGCTTCTCCTCTGTGGTGCCCCTCTTCCATTTCACCTTGTCTCGGAGCTGGACAATTGTGGACTGAAACCTCTATAAACTATGAGCTAAAAAAAGTTTTCCTCTTTTAACTTTGGTTGTCTGGTATCTTGTCTCAGCAAAGTGCAAAAAGTAACTAAGACAATATCTCCACACGTTCTCCAGAGAATGGCAGGTGGATGAATATAAAAGAAAATTATTTTGCAAGTAGAATTAAAACAGTTGAAATTTGAAACTTCAATTTTTTCTAAAAATACTCACAACAACAGTCTAGGAATGATGACGGATTCACCTCAGTAGAAATGCAGCAGCATTTGGGAACATTTCTGGGAACAGTGTGAAACACCGATACTCAATGATGATCACAGATGGCCATCAGAAAATGGACTGTGGCCAAAGCGGGATTACAAATAGTAAACTGAATTCTTCAATACTCTTTCTTGTCTATCTGCATGTACGAATAGGGAAAACAGCTTGCACTTGTACTTCAAGTTTTGTGTATTTGGAAATACAATACAAAATAAACAGGTAAATAAATATATATTTTTGGAGGTTAAGTAGGAAAATTTCTTGGAGGATAGGAATGAGGAATGGGGAATGAGGAATAGGAAGAGCTCCTGAGAGACAGGAGGGGTCCTGAATGAATGGTCAGAAGTCTAAAGGTTCTGTAAACAAATCTGGAGTCAAGGATGACAAAGAGCTTTGAGGGTAGGGTTTTTAAGTGTTAAATACTGAGCTGATTTGAAACACAACGTTGATAACTTTAATGCCAAAGCTAGAAGAAAAGAGATGCCATGAATTGGTGACAACAGAGAGATATATAAATAATTCATATTTTGACATAAAAAAATAAGGTGGGTACATTAATTAGATGTTAAATTTGATGGGTTCCAAGACATAATATGTAAACTTGGACTCCCTCAGGAAAATCAGAACATATGGCTACACTTACGAATAAGGAAGTGACGTGAACCTCAATAAGAAATAGTTTTCTTTCAATAATGTGGAGAAATTGTTAGGAAAACAGGAATAAGGAAAAAGATTTAAGCTTCATTCTACCTGATTGTAAAAATGGACAAGGAAAGACAATAATGAATATAAGCATGAAAGAGAAGCTGCAATAGCGTGAGGCAAGTTTTTGTAGGTAAAGTGTTGGCCCAACGCTTATGTGAAGTAAATGGAGATCTGCAAATATTTGTAATCGGGGTGCCCTCCTATGTGATCTTCACCTCCCCTATCATGAATATCTTAGACCTCACAAAATACTGCAATGAATTTTTCACTCAGCTAGATTTCAGCATAAATTCAAGAATTTTTCTTCAATATCAAATGTCCAAAGATAATCCCACTGTGTACATCGTATTAGTCCACTGAGACTAATGTTTTAAATGAACACCTAACTGAGAAAAGAATCAGGGCATGATCTGAAGAGGAATGACAAGCAATGAGACGTGAAGTATATGTTATCAAGGATAAAAGTGACAGATGAACTGGTGAAATGATAGGTACCTGGCGTGGCTTACAGTTTAGGGTTGCATTGTGTTACTCCCCAGCTTTGTTATATGAGGACATGCGGTGCCAGAAGTGAGAGAAAGAATACACAAATGTTTCACACGGCACTTTAATTACTATTTTGTTTTTTTAAAGGTCTGTCACTTTTGCTTCATTTTTAAGTACAAATCATTATAAACAAAGTCTTCACATATGTAACATATACATCCATGCATTAAAAAAGAGATTTCTAGCTTTTTCCAAACTTGGAAATATTCACCCAAAATAATTTCTATGAAGTTTAGGAATTTCTTACGATGTAGAAAGGGTGAAAGCTGGAAGGATACAGAATTTATATATTCCCAATTCATTTTTGAAATAACAATGCGTTTCCTGGGCAACCAACACTGGCCAGATGCAAAGTGGTATGAGCCACATCCACAGCTGGCTAGGGTAAAAATCCCCAGAGGAAGAGAGGGAAAAAGCAGAACTGAATGCAAAGGAAACAGACATCTCTGTAACACTCCAGTCATTAACTCAAGAAAGGTTCTAATTATTTTTAGGTCTGAAGTTCAGGAAAAGTCAAGGTACATGAATTTTCTAAACCCATACAAAAAATAACAACTTTATGACTATTTTCTAAGGTTCCATTTTTGAAGCAAAGGCCCGCAAACACTGCTTATTACTCAATATTCTACCTTGTGCTCTCACACAAATCCAAAATCTGTCAAAAGCAATTTACTAGGAAACTCCACGTCTGTGGCTTTTTTCCCCTGTACGCATTCATTTATTGGTTCATTCATTTATATATTCATCCATTTACTATAGCAGTTACTATTTGAAAAAATAAACATTTATGAACTAGGTGTTTCCATTCTTGCAGGGAGAACAACAGAAAAATAATTTCAGATGGAACAAGTGCCCAGAAAAGATAAAGTAAGGAACCTTTGTGAAGAGATCTGACAGTGGGAAGAAGGCCTTCCGCCGTGCACTGGCATGTGCAGCAAAGACAGGCAGAGGAAGTGCAAATTTTCAAACACACTTTAGAAAAATATATGACTCTCAGAAAAGTCTCTCTACCACTCAGTATTTTGTAAGTGTTGTATTTGTGTGTATTTTAATGACATGCTAAAGTCATAAATGCATGCATTTTATGGTTTCAATTACAGAGCAAATTTCTTAATGTTAAAAGTCCCAAATAAAAGTTGAAAAGAAGTCCTCACAACAGTGTGATATTATTCCAACAATACACAAAATGGCTATAAATGAATTCTGTATGAAGGATATTGCCTGATTACTCACTTCCTGAGGCAACTTGACACAGAAATGAAATGAACTAAACTGGGTTTTAATCTCGGATTTAGCACTAGCTAGATCAATGCTGAGTAACTTGTTTGATTATAAGTGCTTATCTCTAAGAAGATGGTATGAGAATCCTCAGTACCCAATCTTACTTAGAAACTACTTAGAAGAGAAGAATCCCAATGCTGATGCTCCTCCTCTGCTTAGGGAGGAAAAAACCAGCAGTGTCAGGGTGATATCACAGGAACACTGCAATTTCCAGTCACCAGGAAAAAGTGGCCAAATCTACTATCCCTGCTCCTTCCACTGATTAGACCACAGGAAGAAAACTTCTGCTCTTTTTCAGAAAGAAAGTTATCTGAGTGATAAATCCTTTTTTTTATTTATTTATTTATTTAGAGACAGAATCTTGCTACGAAGTTCAGCAGTGTTGTACTGACAGCAATCTTCCTGCCTCAGCTTTCCAAACGCTGGGATTACATGCATGTATACCTCGAAGATAGAACTTTTATTATGTTTCCAGTGTTACACTTTCTGAAATAGTATTTCATTCCATTTATAGCTTTTACCAAAATATTCTCCAGGAGTAGAGAAAGAAATACTAATTATCAATTATCTTTGGAATTGTTTCTCAAATTCTACCACACTTAGGTTTAAGTATCCTTCTAATCTAAAGTTCATTTTAATATTTTATATATGACTGAATATACAATACCTAAAAGCAATGGGCCTGTCAGATCACAGAAATAGAATCTCCATAAGTATGAACAGTAATAATCTTTCCTCAGGTATTGTTACAATAATGGAGTACTTCATAATGCATAGTATTTGTTAGTTTATTTTCTGATTAATCTTAGATGCTTTAGTTGGATATTATGAAATTTCAAAGGATGTTAACTAAGGTACCAAAATGACCAGTTTTATCAAAAAGAGTCATGTATTAAACTGAGTAAAAAAAAAGGAGCCCTTTCTCATATTCTAGGCAGCACAATGGACAGTTCACATTTAATGGCATTAGTTCATAATTTGAAATTATCATCTATCTTTTTCCTATTGTCCTAAAATTCAAAGTGTTTACCACTCATAGACAAAACCTACTCAAAATGTTTACCACTCAGACAAAACCCAGAAAGACTGTTTCCCACAGGACTCTTTTGTATCCTAGAATGCAGGAAAATCGTGAGAGATTTTTGAGACACTCGAGGAGTGGAACTACTTCAGCATTGACTTCATGCAACACACAGTAGCAATGAGAGGATATCTATTATTAAAACATGTTCTGTGCTATTCAAACAAGCATCCTGGAGGATAATTTGGGGCTTATTTTTCTTATACAGTGTGAGCCATCTGAAAGAATATATTTCAACACAATTTAGTATAATAGATATTTCAGTAAAGTTTCCTCAGAAATGTTGTTCTGGATGCCTTGTGATTTGAGCTTGTTTTTCAAATTCTGAATAAACACCAATTTTAAGCAGGACAGATAACTCTTTGAGTAACAAAAACTATAAGGAGACTGCTTCAGTGTTCCTAAATAACATTTTTTGTGTGTGTCAGCGCACACACACACACACACACTCCACAGTAAAGTAACAGCAGTAATTGTGAGCATTCACGACTGGGAATCTATTGCATTGTTGTACTTAGGTACATTCAAGTGCATAATAACAATTTTACTAAATGCAGTAAACACTTACTCAAGATATTTTTTTACCATATTATATATATATGTGAACATTATTTTCATTTTGTCAGAGTTGCAAACAGAACTAGCTCTCTGTAACTATGGGGGCCTCTTGAAGAAATTGGGAACTCTATATTTTTATATCTAAAAGGTAGGAATCCTCAATATTCTAAGTAGAGAATTTTATTTTGCAATGTAAAAGCTAGGTAGAAGCTATTTTTACATCCTGCTTTGAATTTGATGAATAGCTGTCATTTTCTTAAATCATTTTGAACTTACAGTCATGAAACTTCCTGATTAGCAGCCTGCCTAAGCAGAGTACATGATAAGGCAGAAAAAACAGCAGTATCTAGATGAGAAATTTGTTCCAGTTTACTGCTTGCTGCTCAGCTAACTGGAAGTTTAAAATGGAAAAACGCTCTAGTATTGATAACGTTTGAACAGTGACCTTTAAAATCAATGAAATCTGCCCTTTACCTCGGGAAGTTTTGCACTCACACTGGAATCCTTCTCCTGTTCTCTCAATCCTGTTTTAGACTCATGGAAAAAGCTACCCTCAGCTTCTTAATGCTAAGACTAACCACATATCAAAGTAACTAAGTATGAATGACTCCTGACTGAGTGTGACATACAGATTTTCATCTGGTAAATCAAAGTCACACCTCGTAACATAAGGAAAGTACTTTCTACTTATGTCTTATAATAAAAGAAATTTTTAAGTCATACACCGTGAGATTTCTGGTTTATTTGAAAACAGATAAAGAAAAATATCTCTCCAATTAGAGAAGAAAAATGTTCAAGGGAGGGAAAAAATACTTAGGTCTATGAGGGATATGCAGAAAAATGGCAATTAAACAAGGAGAGGGTATAGTATTTATGATTGTGTATGCATATGAATTTTCAAATATTTAAATTTATAGAGAAAGAATGACCCCTGTTAATAAAAAAGAAATTATAAATCCCTTTTACTGTAATGGTCTTTAAATGGTTGACAAACTTTCCTTAAATAAAAACTGAAAATATAATCTGAAAGAATTGACTTGACTATATTACCTAAAGGTAAGAAAATAAACAAAATTAAAAAAGAAAAAAATCAATTCAAAATCCAGGGACAGACGGGTGAAGTAGCTACTTTATGCAAAAAAATTATTTAAATCTATGTCAAAATTCAATAACCCTTTCTTATCTGACAGTCATCTTTCCCTCCTTGCTCTTTCTCTAAATGAAAACTTAGACTTCCTATTTTAAGAAAGGAAAATACGTTAATATGTGTACAGTTCCCATTATATATGGAGTAGGCTCTTGTTCTCTTATCGAATCCTCAAACATACAAAACACTCGCTTTAAAAACTACTGTTATTGACATCACCATCGTAAAAACTTTACAAACATTATCTATTATCTAATGGAATGTTCACAATGATACGCATGAGATAAATATTGCCAGGTCAGCTTAGCATTTCTGAAATTAATGACATTTGACCAGAGTCCTGTACCACAAAAACCTTTGATTAATCTGTTATCCGCACATTGACTCTGCAAAGGAACCAATATGTTCAAAGACAAGTGTGTTTTTGTTTTCTTTTATCTTCAGTCTTCAAATTTAGAGAACCAGAATATTTAACAAAATAAAAGAGCATAAGTGTCACACACGCTGTCAATTGGAAGTTGCTAGATGCAGATTTGATATAGTTTGAGAGAAGCCAGTATTGTAGAATGAAGTACCCCTGAGGAGGTTTATTATTTAGAAGGCAGCCAGTCATGCTCATGACAAAGTAGAGAGACAACTGCTTTCCTGTGGATAGATGGGGAAGCATATTCCATCTGTCTTCAATCTAAGGATAAAGTGTAGATTAACTCAAGATCTCTTCTAATTCTTTAAATCTACAGGAAGAACATATTGTGAATTTTATAACTAATTTAGAAAAACTAGTAAATTCATTCCTGGGAATCTCTGCAGATTTGGGAAGTCAAGTATATTAAATACAGAATGCAATATGAATTTCCTTGTCTCTATTCAATACCGTTTAATTTCTTGCATATTAATTCATGTGTCTCTAAACATCACCCTAACCACTGGCCAGTGTCCCAACCAGTGCTGAGGTGGCAATAACAAATTGCTACAGGCAGAGTGTCATAAACAAAGACATTAATTTCCTCACAGTTCTGAAGCTAGAAGTTCTAGACCCAAGTGTCAGTGAGGTTGGTCTCCTTTGCTTACAGAGAGGCATTTATGCAGGTGTCTTCACATACTTCCCTATTTCTGTTTGTAACTTAATGTCTTCTAGTAAGACACCAGTCACACTAGAGCTGGACTCACCTATGTGACCTACTTTTCCATCTTGCAAATAGGGTTTACGCATACTTCTTCATTCTACCTTAACTTCTTGCTTGAACAATTTCTTTCCAAATATAGCAATATTTGAGGTAGTGGAGGTTAGGAGTTTAACACAGGAATTTTAGGATTTCAACCCGTAACACTTAGTGTGTACTTTGATCTTTATTGTGTTTTTGCTGGGACAGCTGGGACCCTTAGGCAGGATTAGACTGGGGAATGGGCCTGCATCTCAGCAAGCAGCCTGGCTGGCAGCCTGTGCTTTTGAGACTCGCTTCTGTGTAGTTACACTCAGCTGCCAGTCTATGCTTTTGATGCCCTCTTCTTTGTAGCTACCTTGTCCCACATAAGCCCCTTTTAAGCAAACTACTTCTCCCCTCAAAATTCCCCTGTTAGCCCACCAACCTACTCCCCTAACAAGTCCAGTAACCAGTCATGTAATGACCCTCATGGCACTGGAGCCGGGGTGCTACCCGACAAGACAGCATCAGAGCCGAGATTCTGTGGTACCCCAGAGCCGGCCCTGTCAGTCTTCCAGAGCGCCTCTGTACCACTTCTTCCTGCAATACCTATCATAGAATGACTCTTGCTTTTCCCTGGTCTTCTGTTCTGACACATCTTCCTTCTGCTTTCTAGGTTCAAGAGGTGAGCCCGGCAAGAGTGCGTCTTGGGACGCTAGACCCCCAAACCACCAGACTTTGAAGTTTGAGAACATTTTATATCAAATTTCAAAGGTTATAGCCATAGCAAAGCTCTCACGGAGAATACTGATAGAGCACTTAGAGTTTCTGCTAGAATTCGAATGAAATTAGAGGTGGTGGGTTCTCCAACTTCCTTGGAGTATTAATTCTAGACTAGCAAAAATAGGTGCATTCTTTTTGCCAGTATCTACTTTATCTAGAAATTTTATTGCACATTAATTACGGAGAAAACTTTTGAAATAAAGTTAGTTTTTGAAAAAATAATTTCTTGCAAGTTTAAGCACTGAGAGAAAAGTTATTGCGCATAAAAGTTTACATAAGCAAACACCGTTTCAAATGCAGGTGCTAAAGCAGGACCCTTAAATAAGTTTGTGAAGAGGAAAATATACATTTACTAGTGTCTGAGTTGTGAACAGCACAACGCTGAGTACCAAATGTGTAATTATGTTCTCACACAGCCTCCAGGACAGCCAACTTTCCTGTGCAATCGTCTCTCTGCATGTGCACTGTTTAGTTGCGTGGAAGTATTCGGTGAGTTGTTTTTGTTCTCCCTCCCTTGAACTCTTTTCCTATTCTACAGGAAATGTAATGTGCCTTTTCTGTCAGCCATCGCAGAATTAAAGTGGAAAATAGTAACAGCAACATTAAAGCTGGATACTAACAAAGGAACAACAGTTAACACGATTTACCTAAGAACAACTTGATAAAGTATATCCTCTCGGATTATTCTTTACTCACTAGGTGAATGTTGGTTCCAGGCAACTGATCTGAATTTAAATGATCTCTTTCCTTGTTTAGGGGAAATTTTGTAGAGATTACTGGGAAAAGTACAAGCTAAAATATATGCACATGCATCTGGGACATTGTAGTTGATATCAGGTTATTTCTTTAATGTTTTTCTGAGGTGTGATACAGTGTCCAGGGAAGACAAGAGAGCTGAAGAAGGTTCAAGAGTAACTTTGAGGTTTTGACCCATATACCAGTATTTGTGACAATGCCTTGTTCCATATAAAGAATGTTTTCATAAACGACATCTTTATTAACAAATAAACACCAATAAGAAAAATGACATTACCTTATCTGTAGAGCATTGCTGTGAAGATCATAGGCAATGTATATTTAAATTCGTAGAAGACTACTTGGCACCTAGAAGACAAACAGTTGCTAAAAACACTCTTATTGTAGGGGGCAATGAATCTTAGCATATTATTTTAGATAAAATAGTTTTGGTAAAAGCCTACATGGTGCCTTGGGAAGCCTCCCGGGACAGTGTAAGAGCTAACTCCCCAGATCAACACTGCCCAGGAATATCTCCCCAAGATAAGGGGGCGCCTAGGCCTAGTTAACCCTCCATGACCCTGCCTGGGCAGTTCCAGCTCCTGGCCCTAGGTAAACATTGTAACCATAAAGGAAATGTATGGTTATCTAAAGGGGGACATATAGAACAGAGTACAGAAAGTATATATCATTGTGGTTAGGCTCATGACTGGAGCCTGACCCGGTTACATGGCACAAGGAAAACAGCATGTGGCCAGGGCTACAACATTCCTTTCTATTACCATGGCAACCAAAAATGTATATAACCTGGGAACAAAAACAGGTCCACGCCCACTTCCCAGACTTGCAAGTTGGGATGAGAGGTGACCGGTCTAAATTAAAACTTTGTTCTCTTTGGTCTCTTGCAGAATACAGCCCGAATTTTTGCCATAACATTATTACTTGCCAATTCTACTTCTAAGATTTCACCATCATTATTGGTAATGATTTTCAATAAATTACTACTTATTACTTTTAAAAACTGTTGACTTCTATATAAACTGAACAAACTGAATGTACGTGTTTATCACTCTATCCTTCCTAATTCTTATTAAAATGATAATAGAAGATAATAAACCCATACTCTCTAGAGGTAATCTTTTTATTCTTTTGTAATCATTTCTATGAAATATTCAGAAAGAGTAGATAATAGTGCTAGTGTCTGATCTCTAATATTTGACCAGAAATACAAAAAAGAGGTAAGGCACTTTCAAAGGTATATAAATCCCCCAATGAACAGCATATACTCTATTAAAAGTTGGAAAAGAATGACAATAATATATATTATCCTTTTCAAAATAGTTTGGTGCCTACAAATTTAGTAGTAAGTTTTTCAAGAGACATAGTGAAAAAGAAATATTGATCATTTTGGAAAAAAATAAGATAAAAACATGGACTAGGAGAAATATAACTCTTACACCTACTACTTGAGTGATACAGCATCACACATGAAAATTCATGAAGCTATTGAGTTATATAAGTAAACAAAATTCTAAACAATATACTTAAACAAATGCATTAATAAATTTCTTTATTAGAAAGAAATCTCAATATACAACTGATGGCATCTTAGTGTTCAAAGTAGACATGCAAATATCAGTAAAATGTGATGATCGGTTTCAAATGGCTTAAAAAGTTATAAATTTTCTAAACAGTTTTCCAATGTTTCAGCTCCTTTACTTCACATGTGCCATGCATTTCCCCAAGAGCCCCATGGCAGGTGGATTGGTCCAATTTCTAACTTCAATATAACATATTACTGGAGCTAATTACCTTCCCACAGATCCCAAGACCTTGTTGCTATGTCTAGATCATTAGATGAAAGTTTATCATTTCATAAGAGGCCCTTAATGATTTTTTCCAGTGGACCTCAATTAGAACTCTCCTAATAAATAAAAACAGTTTTAATTATATTGGACTGCCAAGAGAAGTTACCAAGGCTTTAATTATTTCTTTCCCTGGAGCTTATTGACATCATAAAGAAATTTATCAGTGTTCTTCTTAGTAAATACATCTGTACAATAAAGAATTCAGAGAGAGATATTTATTGTGGAAAGCAAGCATGCATAAAGAAATTTTGAAAGAATGTGATTTTTCCAGTAGCTAAATTACCAGAAGAGTGAGCCTAGGAGGGTTTTTCTGTTTTCCTTTTTACCCTAAATGAACATTCAAATTCATTAATTTTCAATGGGGAGGATGTTTTCTCTAAAAGTTGAGGTGAGATGTTTTATATCTAAAAACACTCCAGTGACCTCAGCAGGTAAGTAGTATAAACATAAACACACCAGCTTAATTAAAGGAAATTTCCCTTTGTCTTCAAAATATTCACTTAAGCCTGG